>NC_073313.1:356052227-356209727 GCF_027595985.1 Sorex araneus | reverse complement strand
CATTCTTTTCAATTTCCCATCTAGTGATTGCTTAATTTCACTAGCAAGTGCTGACTTAATCTCTGTTGGGAGTGCAATGACTGCTGATCTTATGTCCTCATTGACTAGGATCACCTACTTGGGTGGGCTTGGGGGCTTGCCCGGGATTCTATCTCTATCTGTGACTGCAGTCGAGTTCTTTAGTTTCCCCATGGTTCAGATTTTGTGAGTACTCAAGGTGGGGGTTTAGATTCCAAGTTACTATGATAACAGATCTGTTAGGTTGTAAATACCAGGAGACCACCAATACCGCATCTGCTGTTTTGGTTATTTTTCTTATTGTGCAGTGTCGTTTGAGTGTGTTCTCCACCTCACCCCCCAAAAATTGTCAGATAATTATTCACTGGAGTTAACTGACATGTAAGTTCGTGTAGAGCTTGTGAAATAGGTATGTGCATCCCTATCTGCCCTTAATATAAGGTATATTTGGAATAACTTAATTGTGTGGATACACTAGCATCCTCAAAATTTTGGGTTTAGCGGTTAGAGTGACATGATGTGGGGCCAGCACCTGGCAAATTGAAAGGCAGTGTAAGGTTGCAAGATTGGGTCTCAGGACTGTCCTTGGTGTGAGTGTGTAGGGAAGATGCAGGCTGAAGAGAATGCTGGTCTGGGTCCACAGTGCATGCACCTGGATTAGAGTTTAGAGTGCCGTGATGTGGGGCTAACACCTGGCATAGGGATGGGGTTCAGTGCTACATTCCTACAGGATTGGGTCACAGGACTTCCCTTTGTGTGATTTGAGCAGACTCTTTTCAAAAGTTATTTGGTGATTACCTTCATATCAGACTGGAGCAATAGCACAGCGGGCAAGGCATTTGCCTTCATTTCAGTTTGTATCTATGTGTGTATACGTGGTGTGTGTGTGTGTGTGTGTGTGTGTGTGTGTGCATGCGCGCGCTGCTTAGATTCTCACTAATGCTTGGTATTATCTGTCCATATAAAAGACAAGGAGGGTGAGTCATTACCAAACATCAGCTCTTAAGAAAGACATGAAGGGAGCTAAATTTGTCTTTCATCCCCACTCCCTACTAAATGTCATCCTGATTCTGCTCTAGTCCAAAGTAGCTCTTTTAGCTAATCAGTGCATATATACCTTTTTCTCTTAGGTCTTAAAAAAACCAAAAAATGAATATGTTTTATGACCTTGTTATCACAGGATAATGGTGAGATTGAATGTAATCATCTCAGCTTGAATATAGAAACGAAGACACTCAGGAAGACATTATATCTGTTTCAAAGAACACTTTGCCCATAGCAGAGGAGAAAAGGACAACCAGTTCCGTACTTGGGGCACAGTGTTTTAGTCTAAATCCAGTAGAGAGTGGGAGAGATTAAATAGAATTGCTACCTACCTTAATCAAAGCAACACAGTGTACTTCATTAGTTAGATTGGGGCTTTTATTACATAATGGTTTACACTACAGGGGGCTGGAATGATAGCATAGCCAGTAGGGCGTTTGCCTTGCACGAGGCCGACCCGGGTTTGATCCCCGGCATCCCATATGGTCCCCCAAGCACCGCTAGGGGTAATTCCTGAGTGCAAAGCTGGGTGTGACCCAAAAAGCAAATAAAAAAAATGGTTTACACCACAGTAAGAAAAATCTAATTTTTAGCCATAGGTTAACTACCCTCACAGAATATTGGTGTTTCCATGAGTCATTTATCTTGGTTGGTATCTTTGTAGGTATTTTAGTAGAAGAAAGAGACAGAGTTTGCACTGGGGCCTAGAGCTCTCCTCTTCTACTCTGGAAAGTAAACTGTAGGCGCCGAGATGATTCCTGGGCCATATCGATAGATTAATCCTTGTCCTGAAATCAGTCTTCGGGAAGAGCAGAGCCTCAGGGCCACCTGCCATTCTCCTTCTCTCTCACCGCTCTTGGTAACCACAAGACGTTCTTTAGCTGGCCTTGTCTCGAGGCCACAGATGCCTCTGATATGTGGTCTTCACACTCCAAAGAATCTGAAATGTTTGGTAGACATTGATAAACAGAGCACCCTGCTCTGTTTTCCTCATCAGATGAATACCAAAACCCTTGTCAAGGTGACAGAGCTATTAAGTGTCTATTCACACGGCAATCAGAAATTGGAGCATCAATCAGTAATCATAAAGTCAGGGGCATTTTCTCACAAAGTCAGAAATTCAGAGGGCTTTCATAAGCTAATCAGCAGGCATCAAATAGACAATCAATCTAATTAGCTGTTCACATTCGAATGGCAATCAAAGCAACACAGTGCGCTTCATTAGTAATGATATTGAAAATTATGATCTGTGCAGTATTCAGCTAGAAAATGAATATCCCCCCCTTTTTGTAAATAGGTAAAGCGGATAAGCTTATACTGTGCATTGCCATGTGCCAGTTCAATGCCACAGGCACCAACTGATGCCTACTTCTGCTTTTCTGTTAACCTCAAAAAGGGCGGAGGTGGGGTCCGACAGTGGTAGCACATCACATTGGGGTGATGTGATTCACGTTCAAGGAAAAGGGAGACAGAGGGAAGTGAAGATGGAGTCAGTCATTTTAGGACTTAGTGTTCTTATTAAAATGACATCGCTGAGTCTAGGTCCAACCTTTAAAGAAATCCACAACTTTTCTATAATGCATACATTCCTGGCATAAAAATGGGAATGCAATTATTTGGGATTCATTTCACCCTCAGGTAAATGCACCCCTTTCTCTCCAAACTAAACAGCAAGCCCAGAGATGCTAGCCACTTCAGTGGCAAAAGTACTTCAGAGAGAGAGAGACTGGGTCTGTCTATGTTACCCAGAATGCCTGCATAGCTCACATTTTGTCATGCATTCTGGAAATTGTTTATAAACACTGTTCTCCAGAACCCTTCTTATCTTTAGGTTAACACTAACAAAAAAATTAGCAAACATTGGAGGTAAAAGATTGCTAAGAAGAACATGTTTTGCTATAGGTCTGCATTCTTTAGGGTATGAAAATTGAACAGAGAGCTTGCAGGTACTGAAAGTGAGATGAGACTTTTACAAAATAATGGAGACCAGGATCTGGTCACCTTCTAATGGCCTATTCCCAAGCTCCCAGTGTTAGAGAACTGACTGTCATCTGTAGAGAAGGCAAGAATCTGCCACGTAATGGACTTTAATAGAAAAACCTTACAAATAAATCTTACAGATACCACTCCATTAAGAGTACATCTTTAAGAATAAAATTTAACTCTATAAACATTTTTGGTTAATAGATGTTGTTTTAAATGTCTCAATTGCCTTTCTTTTCTTTTTTTTAATTTTTAAAATTTTATTGAATCACTGTGAGATAGTTACAAGCTTTCGTGATTGAGTTACAATCTCACAATGATCAAACACCCATCCCTCCACCAGTGCACATTCCCCACCACCGATATCCCAGGTATACCGCCCTTTCCTACCCTCCCTCTGCTTCCATAGCAGACAATATTCCCAATACTCTCTCTCTACTTTTGGGCATTATAGCTTGCAATATAGACACTGAGAGGTTATCATGTTTGGTCCATTATCTACTTTCGGCATGCATCTCCCATCCCAACTGGTTCAACAGAGGGGAGAAGGCAGATGGATCCCTTAGAGAAGGGATCACTAAGAAAATGATGGTTAATACATGTTTATATAAGACTGGAGCGATAGCACAGTGGGTAGGGCATTTGCCTTGCATGTGGCCGACCCATGTTTGATTCCTTTGTCCCTCTCAGAGAGCCCGTCAAGCTACCAAGCGTATCCCTCCTGCACGGCAGAGCCTGACAAGCTACCCATAGCGTATTTGATATGCCAAAAACAGCAACAACAAGTCTCACAATGGAGACATTATTGGTGCCCGCTCAAGCAAATTGATGAACAACAGGACGACAGAGCTACAGTGCAGTGCTACATGTTTATGTATGAGAAATATTAAAATCATTCAGAATGCCATATTGCAACAGGCACCTGCTAAACACAGGTAAACTCAAAGGAGAAATCTCCACTTCCTTATGTCCCTGGGCTGACTGTATTATATATCCAGGTTTTGAAAGATTCAGATGGGAGCTGAAGATCCCGAGGTCTGCTTTTTAAATACTCTGTCCTTTAAGTCCCTAGTCTGTGCTTACCTCCTCCCCATAACAAGCCCTGTTCCTTTTTTAATTAAATTACTGTGAGATACACAGTTACAAAGCTGTTCATGATCCAGTTTCAGTCATACAACATTCCAACTCCTATCCCTCCACTAATGTGTGTTTGCCACCACCAATGTTCCTAATATCCCTCCCACTACCACTACCCCATGCTACACCTGGCCTGCCTCTGTGGCAGGCACTTTTCTTATTTCTCTCTCTTTCCTTTTGGGCATGATGATTTGCAATACAGACACTGAAAAGCCATCATGTTTGGTTCTTTACTCACTTCCAGCACGTATCTCCCATCCAGAGCAGTCCCTTTCAGCCATCGCTGTCATAGTGGTCCTTTCTCTATCCCGACTGTCCTCTCTTCCAGCCCTTGAGACATGCATGAGCCCTGTTCTATTTCTCTCGGTTTTTCCCCAACCTCTAACTTTTCCATCTTTGCCACTCAACCAGACAGACTGAGGCTTCCTGAATGATTTTTATTTATATTTTTGAATCCCTCTGGGATCTATACCCACACGAGCCCTTATATAGAGCCATCTGTGTTTGCCACAGAGCTTTATAATTCCATCCATTCTTGTGTCCAACAAATAAACAGCTGATTATTAATCAGTTTGTTTGGATGTCTATGAAAAGTTGGGAACTCTCTGGAAGGAGGGTGCTGGAAACACCGAAGAAGCTATTCCAGGCATTAAGAACACATAGTGCGCAGAGAGCTATGTGTGAGATTTAAAAAAAAAAAAAACTTACGTCTCTGTCTCTGAGGAGTTTCTGTGCCGATGTATAATAGATCACTTATGGATTCGCACCACAGGAAGTTTTAATATGAAGGTTGGAGAGAACAAGCATTCAAAGAATGGAAAATCAGGCTTATGATAAAAAAAAAAATCCTAAGAGGTGTTCAAGGGGCTTGTTATATAAAAGAAAAGTTTAAAAGGCAGAGAAATAAATGAGGACATGGGATCTTAAGGGAGAAAGAAGGAGCCGGCCTTCCTTTCTACAAAGAAGGACATCGAAGTCTTAGAAAACACAGAGTAATTCCATTGAAGATATTTAAGCTTCCACATTCCAAGATAAAACTTCCAGATGAAAAGTGCCATAAACGAACTAGGAAACAAAATCCCCGTGAGTCAAATAATGTGTGAGCTTCATTTGTTTTCTTACTTTTTGATGTCGCAGTGCACAGAACACTTGATTTTGCTAAGAATGGGCTTGGATGCCCCTGACAATGGAAACAAGCTGTCGGAGCCGGGCGCCTGGGGCACGCCAGCACAGCAACTGCAAATCGCAGCGTGCAGGCACTGAAGGAGGTGCAGCAGGGCCTGTGTCTGGCTTCCCTTTGGATACTGAAAGGCTTATCACAACAATAGGCCCAAAGATGAGTGACGGCTCACTGCTGTTCTGGGCAGGAAGGTCTGGGTGCTCTGCAGAGGGGAGAAATGTTGACAAGCAGTCACCCTAGCAGAGATGGACTTGCTCCTACGAGCGGCTCCTGTCTGGAAGTGGGGATGAGTTTGCAGGGTAATGTCACGACAAAACGCTGCAGACTAGGCAGCGAAACCAACCGACATTCGCATAGTCCCAGAGGCCGTAGGAGTCCAAGATGAAGACACCGGAGGAGTTTGTTTGAGGTATAATTGGTGTAACATAAACTGCCTGTATTTAGTGTATGATTTGATATGTTTTGACATGTTGACAACTGAGAACACATCGTTGAGCGAGAAGTTTCTTCCTGCCCTTTGTACGGAAGCTCTCCGGCTCCTTTCCACACATTTCATCTCCACACCAGCAACGTTCTGTTTCCTATCATGGCAGTGGTTTGCGTTTCCTATACCTGGAATTTTAAATTTTAAAAGGTGCCTTTTTTTTTACTTTTTTTTTGCTTTCTTTACTGAATCACTGTGAAATAGATCCTTACAAAGCTGTTCATGATTGGACTTCAGTCATACAGTATTCCAACACCCATCCCTCCACCAGTGTACATCATTTCCCAGCACGTGTCCTCAGATTTCCTCCCATCACCTGCCTGTATGTCTACGGCTCTATGGTAGGTAATTTTCTTCTTCTTCTTCTTTCTTCTCCTTTCTCTCTTTCTTCTTCTTCTTCTTCTTCTTCTTCTTCTTCTTCTTCTTCTTCTTCTTCTTCTTCTTCTTCTTCTTCTTCTTCTTCTTCTTCTTCTTCTTCTTCTTCTTCTTCTTCTTCTTCTTCTTCTTCTTCTTCTTCTTCTTCTTCTTCTTCTTCTTCTTCTTCTTCTTCTTCTTCTTCTTCTTCTTCTTCTTCTTCTTCTTCTTCTTCTTCTTCTTCTTCTTCTTCTCCTCCTCCTCCTTCTCCTTCTCCTTCTCCTCCTCCTCCTCCTCCTCCTGCTCCTCCTTCTTCTTCTTCTTTTTCTTCTTCTTCTTCTTCTTCTTCTTCTTCTTTTTCTTCTTCTTCTTCTTCTTCTTCTTCTTCTTCTTTTTCTTCTTCTTCTTCTTCTTCTTCTTCTTCTTTTTCTTCTTCTTCTTCTTCTTCTTCTTCTTCTTCTTCTTCTTCTTCTTCTTCTTCTTCTTCTTCTTCTCTCTGTCTCTCTTTCTCTGTCTCTCTCTGTCTCTGTCTCTCTGTCTCTCTCCTCCTTTTGGGCTTTTTGGTATTGTGGTTTGCAATATAGATACTGAAAGGTTATCAATGACATCCCTTTACCTACTTTTAACACTCAGACCAGTATGACAATAATAGCAGGGAATGATCACCCTGGAAAAGTGCTCTTTTTTGACTGATTTCTTTTCTTTAATATACGTGTTTTAGGACTCTCAAGTGGTTGATTATATGAAAGCTTCATTCCTTTTGTTGTTTCATAGTAATCTATGGGACCATACCATAGTTTACTAATGGATATCTGCACTGTTTCCAGGTTGGGGCAATTCTCAGAAAAGCTGCTCTGAGGATTCACGTATTGGTATGGATTTAAGCTAACATTTGTCTCTAGTGTGAACTTGCAAGGATGGAGAGGCTGCCCCTAAATTTAGATTATGTTTTTTTTAAATCTCATAAAAAATTGTTTTTCAAGTGTCTCTAACTTTGCCCAGTCTTAGATATTGCCTGGTAGAGTGACAGCTCTGTCATATTCTTCCAAACTCAATACTACTGACATCTACTGTGCTTGTTCTAAAACTATGGGGTAAGTAGTGGTTACACTGTACTTTTAAATTTTTTCTTTTAGTTTTTGGATCACTCCCAATGATGCTTAGGGGTTATTCCTGGGTCTGAACTCAGGAATCACTTCTGGCATTGCTTGGGGGAAACTATATAGGATGCCAGAGATTGAACCCTGGTCAGTTGCATGCAAAGCAAGTATCTTACTCACTTACTTAATATCTCTCTAGCCCCAATCTCATTTTTCTTAATGACTAGTAATGAGCTTATTGTCATACACATAACTTAATTTCTTGGGTAAAATACATTTGCCTATATTTATTAGCTGTTTTATAAACTATTATTGAGATTCATGTGTAAGTCCACTGTCATATTTATAATTTTTAATTATGCTTCTCAGCCATTTATTATCCCTTACTTAGCTAGCAGTGCCTTTTGAAGGCATTTTTTTCATTCTTTGGGATTTTTTTTAGTTTTTGGGTCACACCTGATGATGCACAGGGATTACTCCTGGCTCGTACACTCAGGAATTACTCCTGGCGGTGCTTGGGGGACCATATGGGATGCTGGAAATCGAACCTGGGTTGGCCACGTGCAAGGCAAATTCCCTACCTACTGTACTATTGCTCCAGCCCCATGAAAACAAGTTTTTAACATTAATAAATCATAGTTTATCAATAGTTTCCTTTCAGTCATGTACTTTTGGTATAATAGCTAAGGAAACGCAATATATAAACACAATATATACATTTATACTGGCGATTTCCTTTATGAATTTTTAAATTTTGTTTTATATTTATGTCTATTACTCACTTTTAGTAGATTTGGGCATGTGTGAATGGCTGTAGATGCACAGTTTTTTGTCTACTGCATATGGATACAATTACTCCAATATTGTCTATTAAAAAGAATACATGTTCTGAACAGATGTGTCTTTACACCTTTGTAAAAGAAATCAGTTGCCTATAGAGATTTATGAATCCATTTTTTCAACTTATTATGTAAGTATCGATACCCTATCTACTGCAAAATAATGTTAATTTGTTCATTGCTTTCTTCTTTCTCAAAGTCCTGTTGCCTATTCTTGGTACTCATATTTCAGCTAGTAAGAGGTGCAGCCTAAATTTGAAACAGGTAACTTTCTTTTAACAGTCCATCTATAAATTGCTGTGATATACCATCCCAGTGCAAGCACAGCTCCCCACCACGGGAGAGGCAAGATAATAACTACAACCACTATCTTCTCCCTACAACCTAATTAATTGATAATGTGCTCTTCTTGAATTAGAGAAAGCTATCATTTATCTTGTTTGGAGCTATATTTTATGTCACCTCCAATTTTAAAATGACCATTTAGACATTCAAAAGAGGTACTGTTATTAACAATAATGCTTTGATCTAAAATGGTCATAATTATTCCAATTAGTTACTATATCAACCAACAATCTAAAGAATCTACATTATGACTGGGTAAAATTTTCTTGTTTAATTTTAAAATACCATGTGTGAGCTGTGGTTTGGTGTGGGGTTTTAATCTCTTCAATCTTATTAATGGCATAAAAATCCTCTTCTTTTCCTTCCCCAACTCTTTAAAATAATTGTACTTTTCTCTTTCTGTCTGCAGTGTAATTTAAACTCCCACTTGAATATAGAACATAATTCAATTGAGAGGTGTGTTTATATCACATGAAACACAATAAAGCATGATGAAGTATTTCTTAAATCATTTGCAAATGAATGGCTGCAATATTCCCAGGGTGCTCTCTCCTCTCCAGCAAACTGAAAGCAACTGTGGCTATTTATTAATACATGGTTCCCAAATGACTGCTTGAGACATTTAAAAGCTAGATGAGATGAGTGCAACCTAATGGAAAAGCACAGTGAAAAAAATACCGAAAGGAGATGTGCTGAGACAGGAGAGAATTTTCACATGAAGAATAACAGAGGCATAAGCCATAATCGGATGCCATAATGCAGACTAGACAACAGTGATAGTTAAGTGGGAAGAAATTATACAGAAATCTTAGCAAGGCAAAAATTAGAGCCAAGAATAGCCATGTCCTCCTCCCACAGAAGTAAGGTGGAGAATGGACAACCCACCAAAGCGGAGTACTTGCTTTCTTGATTTAGCTGCAATTAGGAGCCAAACAGCCTTGAGTCCTTTGTTAGAAGGTAAATTTATTGTTCTGCCATTGTAGCACTCTTGGACTGTTGCTCATCGATTTGCTCGACAGGCACCAGTAACGTCTCCATTGTCAGACTTGTTATTACTGTTTTTGGCATATTGAACACTCCACAAGTAGCTTGCCAGACTCTGCCATGTGGGCGGGATACTCTTGGTAGCTTGCCGGGCTCTCCAAGAGGGACGGAGGAATCGAACCTGGGTCGACCGTGTGCAAGGCAAACACCCTACCTGGTGTGCTATTCCTCCAGTCCAATTGTTCTGACACGGTAGGAAAATATAATATTTTTCTCTTAGTAGCTAACAATATTTTCATTGAAAAAATACTATTTCCACAATCTCCTTTATTCCATTAGTTTTGGGGGACACATTCAGCTGTGCTTAGGATTTACTCTTGCCTTTGTGCTCAGGGATCATTCCTGGATGTGCTCAGGGGACCATGTGGGGCTAGGGACCATGTGGGTTAGCCATGTTCAAGACAAGCACCCTATCAGCTATGCCATTTCTCTGATGCTTCAGTCTCATTTTAAAATATGAATTTAGTCATTTTTCTGATAATGGTAAAATATGACTTTATCACCTCCACTTAGAGTTCTTTTAAAATGATCTAAACAGTAGAAAAGACTAAAAAGTTTTAAAAAAAATCTTTTAGGTCAAAGTGTAAGGGAAACACTTTGAGAGCTGATGAAAAATTGCAGCTCTGGCCTGACCCATCAATTACCCCTTTTCCTCATTAGCAACATCAGGGTAAAGATAATTTTATAACATTTACATGGGATCAAAAACATCTGGAAAATCTATCATGTCCATTTATTATAATAAAGATAAAAGCTATTAGCAAGCATGTAAAAGAAATAAACTTGTAAATATGATTAGAATAAAGTACAGACACAAAATTTGTAGCAAGGTAATAAACAGACTAAGGATGTGCTCTCTCCCATCTTCCATTCTACCCGGTAAAAGAAGTTCTGTCCATGACAAAAATGTACAAAAGAGAATGTTAAGGCAGAAGAGAAGTCAAAAAAGAAAAAAACTTCATTGAGACTCAACATCATCATCATCATCATCATCATCATCATCATCATCATCATCATCATCATCCCGTTGATCGTCGAATTTCTTGAGTGGTCTCAGTAACATCTCCATTCGTCCAAGCCCTGAGATTTTAGTAGCCTCTCTCTACTCATCCTTTCAACAATGCTGTACTGGAGACTCCTTCAGGGTCAGAAGAATAAGCCCCAGCTTGTTACTGGTTTTGGCATATTAATACACCATGGGGACCTTGCCAGGCTCTCCTATGTGGGCAGGAAACTCTCAGTAGTTTGCCAGGATCTCCCAGAGGGAGAAGTAGGCTATAAGTTAGCTGGCTTTTAAGTCTCTGGATGCTGGCCGTTGACAGGATTACACAGCGCTGGGGGCAGTCCCTGGGTGTGACCACCTAGCTACTGGAAAATGGGGAATCTGGGTGGAAGAGGCCCAGTCCCGACCCGAGCAGCCTTGGAGGTCTCAGCCCCGGGTCCCACACACCTGGATTCCTCTGCCGGTTCCTTTATGCGTGAGGCTCATCTGAACATGTGGAGAGGGGCCTTGAGCATGGCTATGGCTAGGCTCTGGAGGTCTTTGGCCGCTGGGAGCTCTGCTCGGGGTGGGGAGGGAAGCTGGAGTTCATCCCTTTGAGGAGGCCCCGGGGAAGACAGCCAGGCATGTGGGAAAGAGACTCTCTGCGTCGCTCTCTTCCGGGAGCTGGCTTTTAAGCTGGCATTGAGACTCAGAGAGGATTTTTATGTTACTGCAATTGTTAGGTGAGTTCAGTGAGATTTCTACAAAATCAATATTTATAAGTCATTTAATTTAAATAGATCATTTAATTTAAATTATTTAAAGAACATAATCAAAATACCCTATCACTAAAATGCAATAAATACTAAATAATATTTACAGGGCAAATTTAATATTTCTACAAATGAGCTGATAAACTTTATTGGCATGCATTAAATGAAAACTAAATAAGAGAAATGTTTGACTTTTTAAATTTATTTTAAAATTTTAGGTTTCGGGGGCCCACACCTCGTGATGCTCAGAATTTACTCCTGGCTCTCCACTCAGGTATCAACCCTGGCTTAGGGGACCATATATAGTGCACAGAATTCAACCCAGTTTGAACACATGGAAGGCAAATCTATCTCTCTAGTCTGTTTCATTTTTTTTTTTTTGAGGAACACTGATTTACAAGACTGTAAGTGCTAATTACACTCTATTTAGTGGTACAAGATAATGAATGCTACACTGTGATCCACCAAACTGTCAATATTCCTCCACCAATGTCCATTGAATTCTTTCAGGCTATTTTTTTTTTAAATTTATTAGTGAATCTCTGTGGGGTGCAGTTACATACTTAAGAACTTTTGTGCTTGCGTTTCAGTCATACAATGATTGAGTACCCATCCCTCTACTAGTGCCCATTCTCCACCACCAATGATCCTAGTATCCCTCCCAGCATCTCCACCCCCTCCCCCCACCCCACCCTGCCTCTGTGACAGGCATTCCCTTTTGTTCTCTCTTTCCTTTTAGGTGTTGTAGTTTGCACTAGACACATTGAGTGGCCATTGTGTTTCAGGCTATTCTTGCTGGTGTGACTTCATAGCTCTGTCTTTATGTTATGGGTATGTCCCTGATAAACAGTGATTCTAAGCAGTTTTAAAATGTGCCTGCTTACTGTGCAAATTTCTTTTCTGGAAAACTGTAAAACAATTCTTGCCAATTTTGATGGAATACTGGGTTAGTTGAGTTTTTGGTTACATTTCAATATCTTGGATATAAATGTTTTATCAGATGCGTAGTATGTGAATAATTTATCCTATTAGTCAAGATGTGTCTTTTTCTTTAATAGTAAAGAAGTGTTTACATCAAAAGATTTGATGTAAACACACCAGTTTATTTGTTTCCCTCACCTACTGAATTGAATCATAGAAAAGACCATTGAAGATAATATATTTTATGTTTTTTCTGATATATTTTGGGTTTAATTCTAACATATATGTCTTTAATTCATTGTGAATTAACTTTCGTGAATAGTATTAGTACAGGTCCAGTTTCATATTCTTGCATCTTGCTGTCTAGTTTTCCTAACAGTGCTTGTCAAATAAAATTTTCTTTCTCTATTTTATACTCTGGGCTGGAGCGCACAGCAGGAAGGGCATTTGCCTTGCACGTGTCTGACCCGAGTTCGATTCCTTCGTCTCTTTCAGAGTGCCCGGCAAGCTACCGGGAGTATACCACTCGCAAGGCAAAGCCTGGCAAGCTACCAGTGGCATATCTGATATGCCAAAAACAGTAACAACAAGTCTCCCAATGGAGATGTTACTGGTGCCCGCTCAAGCAAATTAATGAACAATGGGACAACAGTACTTCAGTGCTACATTTTATACTCTTAGCTCTAAAGGATATATTGGTACAATGAATGTTTCAAGCTTAAAATTTTCATCTCTCCAAAATAATGATGTAAATTCACTATATTATCATTCAGATTCAACAATTTTGCCCAAGTATATCTTGAAAATGGGTTGTACAGCTTCTAGAAAACTTCAAAGCATGTGTGTATGTTTATGTGTACATGAAAACAAAATAGGAGGATTTAATTTCCAATGCATATCGTAAATATTTGATTATAAGAAAGAACAAGAAGACAAATAGGAAAGAATAGAAAGACTACAAAGTATTTATACATGAACTTTATTTATACAGGAGTAAAATTGAAAAGCTATAGGTCTAGGGAAGATTCTAAATAAATATTGCTGGAGTATTTGTGTGAGTCATAAATAATGTAAAATTGAAACCTATTTCATACAATATTGAGTATATTAGCCTCAAAAAGCTAATAAACCTAAAAGTAAAAGCAATATAATATCAGTATCAATTTTGATAGAAAGCTAAGACTGAATTTAATAATAGTATTGAAAAGTTTAAATATACAAAATTTTAAACCATCTTTTAAAAAACATTACCCCCTGGGGCTGGAGCCATAGCATGGTGGGTAGGGCCTTTGCCTTGCACGCAGCAGACCCGGGTTTGATTCCCAGCATCCCATATGGTCCCCTGAGCACTGCCTGAGTGCAGAGCCAGGAGTAATCCCTGAGCATCACTGGGTGTGACCCAAAAAGCAAAAAACAAACAAACAAACAAAATCAAACAAACATTACCCCCCAAAAAAGAAGACTTGGAACATATTTATTACACTTCCATAAAATGTTTATCCAAAAAACAAAAAAGATGCTTAGAAATCAGTGAGAAAGATAGATAAGCAAAGATAGGCAGGAGTCATGAAAAGATACTTTGCAAAAGAAACCCAAGTAACTAATAGAGAGAGGAAATTATGTAAACCCAACTTGCTCTTCAAAGCAGTATTCTCTCTCTAACACATTATCTCGATTTCTTGTCTCTATTTCTTTTTTAATGTCTTCATTTTAGCAGTATTCATTTTTTCACTTTGTTTAAACATGATGGTTTACAAAGTTGTTTATCACGCAGTTGTTCTGGGCATTCAATGTTCCAATATTAATCTCACCACCAGATTGACCTTCCCTCATCCACGACCCCATTTTCCCAATCAACAATATTCCTTTCCCTTTCACAGGCATGAGATAATATATTTTGTACTGCTTGTTAAAACTAAGTGGCTAATACAATGATAAAAAAATTCTACAGTAAAAGAAAATTTGTAAAAAATTGTTATATATCACTATGGGATCATTAAGCCCTTGTCTCAGGGTTTACTAAGCTGTTTGTTTCTGTGCTTGCTTATTTCCACCTTGGAGAAGTCTATATTCTCTTTCTAACTACACTCAAATGGGCAGATTTCTTGTGATCTTGAAAAACTGACCATCAATGACACATTTCAATCTCGTTCAACTAACCTAACAAGAAACTTCTAAACTTGGTCATAGGAGCGTATCAGTCTTTTTGTTCTTTTTCTTTTTTGCTGTTGTTTATTTGTTTGTTTGGAGGTACACTGATGCTGCGCAGGGTTTGTTTCCGGTCTTGTGCTCAAGGCATCCCTCCTGGCAGGCTCTGGGGACCATACAGGGTGCCAGGGATCAAAGGCAAGTGCTCTATGCACTGTGCTATTTCTCCGTCCCCATGTCAGTCTTGTTTCACCTTATTGTGAGCTATGCTTGTAGTAATTCAGATAGAAATTAGTGATTTTCAATAAAACATTTACTTTTTAAAAAATATCAAATGACCTTATAGCAAATGAAATTTGAGGAACATGCTAGACTCAGCCAACCAAGTGTGAGTTCTATTTACACACTGAAGAGTACTGGTTAACATGCACACACATTAATATTTTATAATAATGTTTCATTTTAACATGACAAATTTTTATCATAATAAGCTAAAATCTACATAGACTACCTTATGTTTTCTACCAAATGTCTAACCATTTTCCTCTGTATAATTGATTCCTTTCACCTAATTTCCTCATACCTCATTTTCTTTCCCTTCTACACATATTGACACAGTGACTTACATGTGAACTTAAGGGGAAGTAATGGAAATTCCTAAATATTAAGAGTTGTTTGCTTTTTAATCTGGTGAACAAAGACGTCTCTAAACTGCAGTGATTCAAGAGCTGCACGCTTATTATTATTATTTTTTCTGCATGCTGTATTGACTGACAGAAGTAGGAGCCACAAGCCTGGATTTAGAGTCTGCTTAAAGACAGCAATGTGACATTCTGCGTATGTGAAGCAGGAGATCAGTACTGATAAATCCCACTCACGGGAAAGATAGGGGAGCACACCACTAGTCTAGGTGCACACTCAGTACATCACCAAAAGAATAAATATGTCACAGAAGCATTTATGTTAAATTATATTGGACCAAGAAAAAGACACGCACAAGCCAAATTACTTTATAAGATGTAGCTTGGAGAAAGCAAAAGGCAAAGTTATGTTCAATAACATAACTAACCTGTGTTATGTAAAGTTGTAAAGCCTAAATTTGCTCTGCACTGTAGCACTGTGGTTCCATTGTTCATCCATTTACTTGAGTTGGGGGCCAGTAACTTCTCCATTATGGGACTTGTTGTTACTGTTTTTGGCATATCGAATACGCCATGGGTAGCTTGCCAGGCTCTGCCGTGTGGGCGGGATACTCTCGGTAGCTTGCTGGGTTCTTTGAGATGGGCAGAGGAATCGAACCCGGGTTGGCTACATTCAAGGCAAACGCCCTACCCACTGTGCTATTGCTTCAATCCATATATGAAATTCAAATCTCGAGTGATACATGAGTCAAAAAGTTAGCTGAGGTCTATAAAGTTCCTAAACCATCTAAAATGGTGGAGAAAAGTACATTTTTTTAGCAACAAGTCTATAACAAAGCATTATGGTACCAGATACAGTAAAAGTGCCCCAATGTCCATGAACATAAATGTACAGTACTAAAAGGAAAACAAACCACAAGAGAAATAAAACTCGACAAAGAAAATTGAGGACCTGAAATACTTAATCCAAAAGAACTTGATACAGTAGAAAAATTAGACTTCATAAACACATACTTAAAATCAATACAGAGAAAAAAATGGAAAATTCTGGAGAAACTGTTTGATAGGACATTGTATAAAAGAACTAACAGCTTTGAAGGTAGAAATCAAATGTAATTTTGAGAAATTACACACAGAAAGTATTTTTTCTCAGAATAATTAAACATTCAGTGAGTGAGCTGACATGGATTGAAGTGGGAATCTGAAAGTTTCCCATTACAGTTAAAATATGAATAATATAAAATAAATTTTAAGAAATATGAATGATAGAAGACCTACATACATTCCAACAAACAATAAACATTTGACCAAAAATTTGAGAATAGATTAAAGCATCAATATTTAAAATGATGTCTTAAAATTTTCCAGTATTTCTGAAAAGTATTATTCTCAAAATATAACCACATTTCAACATATTTAGAGGACATTTAAAAGCATCCTCATAGATGAATTACCACAAAATTGCAAAGTCCCAGAGATAATCAGACAATCTTACTTAGGATCAACTGAAAAGATAATGCATAATATTCACAAGGTATTAACAATAAAATCTATCTTTAGCAAAAACAAAGCTCAAAAGAGATTTAAGTTAACAAGTACCACAAGCACAAGAAAACAATTAATTGATACTTTTTCCTCGCAATCATTCTAAAAAGAATAATATATGTTTAAAGAAAGACAATTCTTACAAAAAAAATGATAGTGTACTTCAGTAAGAATAAAAATAAAATCAAAAGGGAGATTTGTAAGAAGCAATAATGATACAATAAATGGCTAAATCATAAGCATATTTAAATATTTATTAACTCTAATATGAGAATGATGATGATGGCTCTTTTAGGATTAAAACTACTTAAATTTTAATTATGTGTAATAATGTGGCAGATAGTCATCAAAATGTATATATCAACAATAGTACATTGTAAAAAGTGAGCTAAAATTTTCAGTTTATTTATTTATGGTTTGGGGACTACACCTGACTGTGCTCATGGCTTACTCATGGCTCTGTGCACAAGGAATAACTCCTATATGAGCTCAGAGTACCATATGTTGTGCTGGGAATAAACATGTGGAAACCATCATCCCCTTTACCATCTCTTCAGCCCTAAAACTACACTTTTTAAAAAGCTGAGAGCAGAATCTTTTTAATACTGAGTGCTTACTCATATGCCTATTATAATAGTCTCTTTCAAAAACAATGGTATAAGCATACTAAATTAAGAAAGTTTAAAAAAATCTTCAAATGTTAAGCATATGACCCAGCAATTTCACTTCTAGAGAACTGAAAGTACACAAGAGAACTGAAATATATATATAGCGACATAAAATCCTTTCACAAATGTATTATTTAAGATAGTACTTAAGTCTGAACCATCCTAATTTCCATCAGTGATAAATGAAGCCCCCCAAAATTGTTATACTTTTACAATAGAATATTACTCAACAAAATCAAGGAATGAAGTATTTATACACATGTCAGTATATACAGTCTTTGACGACATTATATAAGCAAAGGAAACCAGAAACTAATTTGTATATATTCTATAATTATATTTTTTAAAACTAGACAAATGCATAGAGACAGAATATAAGGTGGAATAGTGGTTTTCAAGAGACAGGCAAGGAGGGAAGAGGTAAACAGGAGGTGACCATTGATGGGTTACTAGAGATCTGTCCACAGGCAACTGGGAGAAGAATCAACTCAGTCAAGTTCATAGGAAAGCTGATGTGGTAAAGTTCTTTCTGGCACTCCCCAAACTCTTCATCAGCGCTGTTAGCCATCTTTTATCACTCTCCTTCATTGTCTAAAAAACTCCTACAGCCCCTGTAAGTCAAAACCCCAGAGCTTGGGACTAGAGAGATATTACAGCAGGTAGGGCATTTGCCTTGCATATAGCAGACCTGGGTTCCATCTCTGGTACCCCATATGGTTCCTCAAAACCCGCCATGAGTGAACCCTGAGCACACAACCATGGTCAGGAGTAGGTCCTGAGCAATGCCAGGTGTGGCCCCAAAACAAAGCAAAAATGAAATGAAACAGAAACTCTGCCCCACCATAGTTTATTACTATATTATCTATAAAGCATCTAGATCCTTGCTAGATATGAAATCTTGGTCCTCTGATGCTACAGCATGTAGGGTGAGGTCAGATCATCTCAGCTTCTCTTGCCCCATGCTGCCATGATGATAAAATAACACTCCCACTTGGAGGCTGAAGAGATAGTACAGCAGGTGAGGCATTTACAAACCCTCAGTGACCAGGGTTTGGTCCTCGGCACTGCCTGTGTTCTCCCAGCCCTGGCAGGAATGATCCCTGAGCATGGAGGGAGGAGTAAGTCTTAGGCACAGCTGGTTGACCCCCAAACTAAAACAAACCAAAACCATTTTCCAGGGCCCAAAATATAGAATAGGGATCAAGGCACCTGCCTTGCATGGGGCCAATCCTCGTCTGATCCCCAGCACCACATGGTCCCTGATTACTGCCAGGAGCAGCTCTGAAAACCCCTGAGCAGAGCCTAGGGGAAGCGCCATCCCTTGAACTGCAGCACTGAGTAGCACATTGTCTTCAGTTTCTCTCTGAACCCACCACTCTGATTGGCAGAGAAGCACCCAGAGTCCCCAGGCTTTCTGAGCACTGCTCAGGAGGTTCCCTCCCTCCACTTCCTAAAGCTAAACAATGCCCCATTTATCTGGTAATTTGCCTCTTTGGAAATATTTTTAACTTCTATTTTTCTTGGGAGGGGTAGGGGGCTTGGGGAGGGGGAGCGAGTCTGGAGCACACCTGGCTGTGCTCAAAGCTTACTGCTTCTATGCGTAGGCATCAATTCTGGCAAGACTCAGGGGACCATATGGGGTGCCAGGGATTGTACCCTGCATACAGGCTGCATACAAGTTAAGCATCATACCAGCTGTACTATCTCTCTGGCCCCTCACTTCTATTTTTTAACATCTCAAAACAGACGCACAAAATAAGTCACATTCTAATTTGAAAGTAGAGGGAACTGAATCATGGAGAACTGGATGACCCAACGCAGGGTCCCCAGCAGAAGCTTAAATATCAGGAGCATCAGACACCGTGGCCCCTTTCCTTCAGTCACTTATTTTTCCTCTAGCACCCTGCCCCTTTGTCAACTGATTGAGACGGCTGAAAGACCTCCATTTCTGAGTGAGTGATAAGGACCAATTATTGAAAGTCAAGCATCTAGCCTGAGCAAAGCCAGCAAAACATATGCTGATTTGCTCGAGACAGAATGTCATTAAAGAAACAAAATTTCACATCTGGAGCCACCAGAGACGCAGATATAACTGAAGACAAAATAATTGCTCATTGCAGGGTGCCATCCTACAGCTGTGAGATTTTCAGACAATGAGAGACAGTGATAAAAGACACCTAAAAAACTGCTTCATGTTGAGTTTGTAAGAGGAGAAACATAGAAAGTCAGAGGTGATCTAGAAGAGCAAGAGGACAGCAAAGGCACAAAGCAAATCCTTCTTTGCAACTAGAGTTTATTTCATGTGGCTATTTCTGCAAACATTTTTTATTCTTGGGGCTTCCTGTAGGTACAGGTGAAAGACCATGAGGTCGCCACCATCCTATAACAGCACTTCATCCCTACCAGGTGGCCCACCTGCTGTGCACCACCAGGAACCAGGCAACCTATTAGGGAAAGCAAGGTTTTAGGAGGTGGTGAGGCACCTGGAACCACTCTTGGAAAACCCAGCCTCTGGAACTGCTTGCTTCTGTTCTGCCCTGCTGACCAATTCAAAGGTTCATCTTCTGCTCCTAATATGTAAGACCCATTTCTGTAAAAGGGAGTTTGCACAATGCACCTGAAAAGGCACACCGCCGTTTCAGCCTTACAGCTTTGCTCTAGACTGATTACTTAGAACACACCTTTGGGTCTTGAAATATCAATTCCAATGCTTTCTTTTTCCCTCGAGGTTGTTTCCACACTGAATGGGGCATTTTGGAGCTGAAGAAATGTCACCAATATATAGCATGAAGGCTAAATGGTCTAAAGACCTTGATGGAAGCCTGAACTTCACACAGCTAGAGGGGCCCACCCAACTAACCGCAGGTCAATTTTTTTTTTTACCTTCTTTAAGGCACGATGGTTATGAGGCCCCTGAACTCCTTTCTGTCTCTAATGGCCATTCCTTCACTTCCTGATCTTCCTACTCCTCTTCCTCTTAACTCTTGGCTGAACCTGCATTAAGAACCAGCTGGATAATGATGCAGAGATATGTTTTCATCAAAGCTTTTCCTCTAAAACTGCTAGAAAGATGCACACTACCCTCTTTCCATGCCTTATTTGACAATGCGCGTTGCTTGAAACTTTGCACCATTCTAAATTATCTTTGAGTTTTTAGGTTTCATAAGGCACCTTAAACTGCACTTTATATGATACTTTTATAGGCAATTGCCATTAAAATTAATTGTTTGAGCTACCAGAGAAAGGGATGCTCTGAAACAAGTCACTCGCACCATCTCTTTTCCTCAGTTACTATCTGTAGATAAAGCATTGGTTTTACAACTAGTGTTCGCTCTGTAGCTAATGTCTCCTCCAGCAAAGTTTCCATTGCAACTTCTTGACCCAATGAGATTTACATGTAGAGATGGTCTCTACAGTCCCTATGAGAAGCCTGCAACTAGGTTTAGATAAGAACTTTCCTTCTAGGCTTCTGTCTTACTCATTATTACTGACAGCAGGATGCACTATGATTGGGGGCTGGATGGCTTCCAATTCTCTCTATATCAAGCAATTTCAGAGATTCTTTTTGAAGTCACTGTTTCATTGTGCACTTCTCCACCACCTAAGGAGCCTGCCCATTTAGCTAGAAGCCTCACTAATCAGGATGCACTTGGGTAAAAGAAGAAGACAGAAATAAAGAATGTTGTGAAGCAACAAGCTTAAGAAATCTGAGGGTGAAAACATCACAGTGCCAGAGATCTCTCCGGGCCGAATACCGGGCCAATTTCACCAGGGCACCCCAGATGGAGCAGATGCAGTCTCCGTGCCTACTCCAGATGGAATTCTGGTGACCAAGAGCTTCCACAAGCAAGGCCCAGGTATGCGGGTTCCAGGACTGAATCTTTAGGCCACATGGCAGCAGAGGATTAGGTTGTTCTGCCCCGGGTCCCCACCCGCCCAGCCGACTGACTGCCATGCCCACAGTTTGCATCTGGGCTCCATCTTAGTGCAACAATAGCCCTGGCCCAGAGACTCCAATTGAATCCCAAAATGAATAGTGCCATACAGAGATGTCTCTGGAACCCAACCGTTTACAATCTAGAAATGTACATGTACAATCGCAGCCGTGTGAGCTCTCATGATATTTAAAATGAATATGGAAATTGGAAATGGAAAATAAATTATTTAGCAACTGCCCTTGGCAGGTAGGTTTGAATTGTGATGGGAAATTTCGAGTAGGACATAATGCCCAAAATTAGAGAGAGAGTATTGGGGAAATTGTCTGCCAAAAGGGTGAGGACTGTGATTTGGGTGGTAGAAAATGTGCACTGATGGAGGAAAGGGTGTTCCACATTGTATGGCTGAATCTCAAACGTGAAAGCTTTGTAACTCTATCTGACAGTGATACAATTAAAAAAATAAAGTAATGTGGAGTTCATGGCCAATCAACCAGCTTAATCAATGGCTGAACAAATAGCAGTACTCTTACATTATTTTAAAAAATAAAGAAAAAGAAAAAGAGATATGGGGGTTCCTAATAGCTAAAGGATGTGAGAGGAAGATTGGGGGTGAGTGACAAGACCAAATCAAGACTCTGGTACTGGTCAGTTCTAAGCTTCGATTAATAAATTCACACTTATTGGCTTCATGGTCCACCTTGTCCAGAAGAACTAGTACTTGGGTTTACCTTCGATATGCTTCATGATACCAAATTCAAGGACACACATTCTAGTTGAATTAGCTATTCCTTGTGACTTGGCAAGCCATTCGACCTTTTTCTCCATTTTGCATTTCATGTAGCATTCTTTGGAGGCCCCTTCCATCAGATCACTATCTTCCATCAGATCACTGTATCACTGTCATCCCGTAGATCATCAATTTGCTCAAGCGGGTGCCAGTAACGTCTCCATTTGTTCTAGCTCTGAGATTTTAGCAGCCCCTCTTTACTCATCCTTCCCAGTGGTGCTGCATTGGAGGCTCTTTCAGGATCAGGGGAATGAGACCCATCATTGTTACTGTATTTGGCATATAGAATACGCCACGGAGAGCTTGCCAGGCTCTGCCATGTGGGCAGGATGCTCTTGGTACCTTACCACATTCTCCAAGAGGGAGAACTAGGCTATAAGAGATAATATTGATTTGATCAATAGTACAATATTTAGCAATAAATCCATCACCTCACTCAGTTACATTTTTTTGTTTGGTGTTGCTTTTTTTACTATTTAATTTTTTACCATTTTTATTGAGGTACTTGGGTTTACAATACTGTTACTTATTCTTTTCATACAAACATCACTGCAACACCACACCTAGCTTCCCTCCACCACTGTCCCCACTGTGGGGACATACAAACATCGCTAAAACACCGAACCTAGCTTCCCTCCACCACTGTCTTCTTAAAGGTATACATTTAAAAGATTAATAGCATGGTTAATTCCATGCTAATACATTTTAACTATACAATTTAGTATGTTTTAGTCAAAGCAGTAATTGTCATTAGATCCTGTCTTTTTGCTTTATTGCTGTCTATATCACGTATGAGTGAGACCATTTTGTATTTGTTGTTCTGTTGTTCTTCCATTTATTTCACTTAATAAGATTGCTGCTAACTCCAGCCAAGGTACAACAGAAGACAAGCTTTTGTCTTTTCTTACATCTCAGTAGTATTCCCTTGTTTATCTACACCACAGCTGTTTTAGTCTTTCACTGGATAATTGTGTTCTTTCTAGAGCTTGTCTGTTGTAAAAGTTCTACTGTGAGCATGAATGGGTTTATACCTTTTATTTTCAAGTTAAGATTTTTGTGTTCTTGAGTAGCATTTTAATATACCTTCTGAGTAATTCTTTCCCTATATAGCTCACATGCCTGCAGATATTTATGATAATAAAGCTCTGGATTTGTAAAATACTGAAACAACTTTGAATAATCTAGCAAATATATGGTTACATAAAATAAGGTGTGGAAGACAATGAATTATATAGCTATTAAATATTGTTATATTCATGTTTCATTAGTTGTAATAGAAAGATATCTTAAGATAGTTTTAGTGAATTTAGATTTCCCTTTCAAACTTCCCTAATTCTCTTCTCTTCTCATTCTTCCATCAGATGCTGGCTAAAATCAGATTCCTGGTTTCTGTCATCAAACTGCTGGATCAGAATCATCAAAGGCTCAGAGGAATCTACATTTTCTTAACAAATCTTCCTGGGAGATTTTTGTAAATGAAGCAACTGGCAAAACATTCAATCCTTTATGGAATCCAAAGGATTACAAAGCAAGGTTTTATCTGAGGCACCCGAGGAAGGAAGCACCATTTTGTGAAGGTCCTTCTGCCCAGGTGAGCTAAGTCAGAACAACCTTGAAATGCCAACATGAAAAACGAAAGTGTCATTAGGCCTCATTTGGTAACTGCAGAGTTACTGGGGAGTTTTATGAGGTTTCTTTTTCTTTTTTTCAAGCCATTGGGCACAAATTATATTTTCTAACATGTCAGCATTTTTCTAATACACGTTTCCACTAGTAATCTGTACTGCTGTGGATACTGGGTAAACTTCATGCCCAGCAGCTAAAATTTTGGATGCAACAACTCATTTACAGAATTCTGATAGATTCATCAAGGAGTGAAAGCATGATTTTGTAGAATTGAATTTCAGAGCTCTTATGCAACTGAAAATTATATGCACCATTTTCCTCATTTTAAATTAGAAGCATTAACATGAGTTTTCTCTTCGCATTCACATCTCCATCCCCAACTCATCATGGTTGTCGATTTCTAAACATCTTTTAGTTCAAATACCACTTTCTTAGCCTTGTGAGATCTTCTCTTTCCTCTCCTCTGCAATCTCAGCACTTTTCTCAACCTCTTAAAAGCAGGGAACACAGCTGTCTGATATTAGTTCCATTTATATATAATTTATACTCTTTTTCTTCATGAATCCTTGAAAACAGAAACTGCCTCTTCTTCATCCCTGCAACCTACAGGTAGTATAGGATACATGGTGTCTGACACATTTTAGTTAGAAAAATCGGCCCCAGGGCATGTTAGGGAATAGTAATTTAAGAACTGACACTTCTATTACTAGTACCAATCATATATATGTATATTCATATATACATATCTCTCTATATATTTATGTATAGTTCCCACCATGGGTCATATTCCACTTGGAGAGCTTACATATATTAGCTCACTTAATTCTCACAATAAACAATATGACTGTGCATTTTATAGATAAAAACAAAAACAATGACAGATCAAGTAAAGAGCTGTGATTGCAATAAAGAAGTCTGAATCCAGACCCTGATCTCATTATCCTACTTCATGGCTGTGTGAATTGGCACAGGAGGGTCCTTCTTCCACGTGGCCAGTGACGGGGAGCTTGAGTTCATGAGGATGATCAAGGAACCCCCACTGTGTTACACATTAGAGTCTTACTATGAGGATTCAAGTTTTCATGTAAGAATAGAGGGCAATGTCTCGGGAACACCAACACAATCCCTGGTAGTTTCCTTAAGACTCTCCTTGTAGGTTTGTAAGAGTCCACAGCCCTCCACTGTTCCTTGTAAGCATGTGTTTTTGCAATGTGTTGTGTTCTGAGGGGATTGGTGTTGGAACACTGTATGCCTGAAACTCAATCGTAACTATAACTTTGTGATTCACAGTGATTCAATTAAATTGTTTAAAATCATAAAAGGAAGTGGGGTGAATTTGTCCTCCCCTGATTCTGGGGTAGCTTTGATAACTTGCTTTGACCAAAAAGGGAAGCAGAAACAACGGAATAAATGAAGTTCTAATCTAACCCTCCCTTTGAGTCCCTGCTTGAAACCTCTAGTCACCAAGAAGACAAACCTGACCTGAGCCATTGGAAAACTGGAAGCATCTGTCTATTCATTACGTAGTTTCTTCCAACAGCTGGCTGAAACAGGTATGTAGATAGGAGTTCCTGAGAATGGGTTTCAAAATGTAATAAAACCAAGATATGATTTAAAGGAGTTACTCTGCTCCCATCCCACAATCAGTTCCAAAGTCTGAAGGTTGAAGCTGTCTGGAGATGCAGGACCTAAAGCATAATAAATTAAATGGTGCCAGTACCACCCTAGAGAAGGCTGTATCTTCTCTAGAAAAGAGAAATATCAGCATAAACAAAAGAGCATAAAAAGAAGATAAAAGAAGACTACCAGAAGTTCAAAATGTTTTCCCTTGACAACACTCCAGTAATATACTCTTATGTATACAGAAAGCTTTATGCAGGTGCAGTTTGAGGGACATGGTATAAAGACAACTTGCAAAAGCAAGCACACACATTTCCATTATGGGGCCACCTACACCCAACTTTGAATGTGTAATTCTTTTTTAAAAAAACTTTATGGCCCTCTCTTCTTTATGAAGTCTATATATTGTACTAAACAGTTTCCTCTTTCCTCTCTCTCTCCCTCCCTCATATTTCCTAAATAAAACTATTTTACATCCCTATTTCTCTCTTCCTAAAGTTCACTTCTGGTAGGGTAGATGATCCACCTTAAACATGCAGGTGTATCACTGGTTTATTTTTTTTCTGTAAAGAGCAACCCCTCTTTCCAGCCTGAGGTCACCAGTCCCCCCAAATTTGGATGATGGGGCTTGAGTTTTGTTATGTAGATCAGGTGGACCTCAGGCACAGCTTGATGAGTAACTTGTGGTTCCCTAATGTTGGATAATATTGGGTTGTCCCTGCTCCTCCATAAGAAGGGAACTGTAGTGTATTTAGTTACTCCCACAACAGTGCCCCTGAGACACACCCAATTCCATCAAGCACTAATAATCCTATATTGCCTTTCTTTTTCCTTTATGTCACTTGCATGGTTTAGCAATGTCCTTTTTGTATAGACACAGGAAGACAATTGAAGCTATGTTTTTGTAACATGGGGGTTAATTGACTCCAAATAATATTTATTCCTGGGCACCATCATCCTCACCTGACTTGAGCCTCAGTTGCCCTTACTTCCTAACACTCCCAAAAGTAGGATCCTAAAGAAGGGATTGATTGGACTCAGGGCAAACTTTAAGGTACCCTGGCATCAAAAGGGGACAAGCTAAGCATCATAAGTATAATAACTTAAGAGAATAATCATGGAACATACTCTGTCATGACCCAAAAAGAAGTAACTGAATAAGGACCCTCCTGGGGTTAGGAATGACTAACCTGGCCTGAGAACTAGTGGTCTGGAATATATAGCGAGATGTCCCCAGGAAGATACAACCTTTAAGCTTAATATATCTCTATGTTCATACAAAATGACTAGAAATATTATAAATAAATTTACTGTGATTGTTTAAGTGTATTACCAGATGAGGAAAAGATAAAGTAATACACCCAGGATGGAATCCTGCCCTTGAGTGGATCTCCTAGTAATCTAGTGTGTTGAACCCTCAGATGAAGTTTTGTCCTTGATAATCTCCTAGAACTTCCCCTGAAGGAGTGACTTTACCTCCCAGCTTTGTGCATGCCCCCCCTTCATGATGGTATGCTTAAGGGAAAAGAGGGAAGATAGGACTAGACAAAGATTAGAAAATTGATGACTGAATAAGGGGAGGACTTTGAGGTCTACAAGGAAATGAGGATGATGAAATTATGACTACTGGGACTACAACCAAAACTACAACTACGATTGTGCTGTAAGGGTAGAGATCGGACTCTGCTGAGGAAGAGAGAGAAATAAACTGACTACCAACCAGCCTGGGGCCCAGGCCCTAATTCTTCATTCCCCTGGTCCTCCATCTCTTCGTCACCGTGGGCCGGCCAGGAGCACGGTTCTCGGCCACTGAATATTCTAGTTCCCCACGTGTTCCCACCGTGCCTTTCTCTTGAAACTCACACCTAGAATCCAATTCATGCAGGGACTCATGACATATTTAACTAGTCCAAACCTCTTCAGATCCGTACATGGGAAGACAGAAAGGAGTCACTCTCTGTGGATTACGCTATCACCCTTGCTCCCCATGTCTCCTCTGAATAGCAAAACCAACTCCAGGTGCAACCCTGCCAGTTTACCTGCTGCTGTTTGGAGACACACAAGAAAAAGAGACTAAAATTGACCAGCTAACATGGCCTAAAATATTCACTAAATAAACAGAGTCACTGATTGTTGTAATAATTGTTACACATTATCTGTTAACTGATACAATTAAGTAAACATCCCCATTTCCAGTAAATCAGAACCTGTGCTGATTAGGGACCCCAGAATCCCTAAGGTCCAACAGAACTGAACCCTGACCTGACTCTCCCTGAGCCTTCTGGCACCGGAGGTCAGAAGCTGACCCCCATCCTTACTGCTTTGGCTTCTGTTACTGCTCTCCATGTTCGCTCCAACTTGAGCGTTTTGATCTCCTGTTAATAAATATGTGGCTGTTCAGGCAATTTGTTTGGGTATAATTATGCTGGTCTCCTAGGAAATTACCGCCACCTAAGTTATTACAGATTCACCTAGGAGACACTGCATCTGGCTGGTTCTTGTTCAGTCAAGTGCTCCCTTGCTAGAGACCTATACATAATACTCTAAAGCTCTCTCTGCTACAATTCATACGCTTTCTTGGCGTGATGCTTGCCAGCAGCACCAAGCACAAAATAAAGCTCTAGAGAATCAAAAGGAGACAGTCTGTCTGGGGACACATTACAGCAAGGACTTGAGAGGCTCTCAAATTAAAAAAATAACGAAAACAATAGTCTGAATTCGAGTTTTTATTTTCCCTTGAGTCTTGTTGTTAGGAAAGCAAGACTCTTTTTTGCCTCAGTGGATTGGTCTGTCTCTAGAAGAGTCGAGAGAAGGTTTTTTTGTTTTGTTTTGTTCAGGAAGTAGACGTGTTTTTTTTTTTCTCTAAAGACTTGGTGGAAATTCCTTCCCTGGAATGTCTATTTCTGTAGGGTCTTTTTAAGAATTGTGATCTATGGCCACAATAAAGTATATAACTTCCCCAAAACAGACTCTTGTGCCCCCCAGCAGTGGGAGACCAAGGCCAGAATGTTGGGAGAGGTTCACCCCTGGTGTGAGTAATAAAAGGGAATATTGTCTGTAGAGAGTTTAAAAACAGTAATAAAAGAAAGAGAAAGTCAGCCTGCTTTTTTATTATTACCATGGGCCAGCACTTCTAGGCAATGTTTGTGAGAAGATATTGCTTTCTTCTAGGATCCCATCACCCAGACCAGAGCTGCTTCTGCCCCCGATGAGCATTTCCCCCTTCCAAGATGTCGTTCAAGGAGGCTGCAAACCAACACCAGTGATGCCAGCAAAGCTCGGAGCAGGTCAGGAGTCTCACTATAGGGGCACCTTTCCGCCATTCTTAGTTAACAGGCTCAAGAGAGAAATATGGATTCTTAGAAGTCACGAAATAGTGCAAACCAACCTGCTCTTTGTTACCCAAGCAAGGAGCCAGCAGAGACGCCGAGAGATCCCACCCATGAGTGGAGAAAGAAAGAGGGGCAGAGAATCACCCCAAGCCTTATTTTCTAGAACCACATTGCTCTCTTCCTCCCACAAATCTAAGCCATACAGTAAAGTCGATTTTTGTATAATTTGTATGGGTTCTCGTGACTTTGAGTAGTTTCAATGTTTAAGCAGTGTGGTTTCTAGATTAGTCATATCACAGATCATCAGGGTATTAGAAAAGTAAACTTTTGAGCCATATTTCACCTATTAAATTAGAACCTCTGGAAAGTGCAGCCCAGCAATATGGAGACCAACAATCCTTCTAGGTGATTTTGGTGTATGCTAAAGTTTGTTGACCTGTCCAACAGGAAATGACTATTAATAAGAAGTATAAATCAGACACATATTACCTTGCTCAAGTCATTGCTGATAAAGCATCTCTGAAGTAGAATCTCAGCATCTGCTGTTTTATCATCCAAGATTTTCTGAAATAAATTTATGGTTGACCACTGTTCTACAGAAATAAGACTTCAGGTAACTCTAAATATGGTTCAGTGTTCCTGAGGCAAAGTTCCCATAGACAGTTTGGTTTTACGTAAGCAACGTCAATGGAGGAAGTGCATAGAGTTATCACCAGGGCAGGTGATAATTCTAGAGCCAAATGTCACCATTTCCTATTTAGACCTTATGAACAGGTTCCCTCCTCCACAAGTCTGCCACTTTGAAATTGCAGGACGCCCTGAGTTCACTTTTGTGATGCATTAGTACTCTTGCCTTCCTGTTAGGAAAACAAAAGAAGATAATGAAATTGTCAAATGTCACATGGGTTTCATCACAATAGCAAAAAGTTCTCTCTCTCTCCTCCCTCTCTCTCTCTCTCTCTCTCTCTCTCTCTCTCCCAGCTACTAATATCTCAGAACAGTGATTAAAAAAACTATTCTCTGTGAAATTTCCCATTTTTTGTTCTACCAGAAATTTTTCACTTCTCCCACAGATAAACTCTCTCAATTTATAGATAAGTCATGTGTTGGATATTCTTAAATAATGTTTAGTATTTGAAATTATATGCACTTGTTTCCTGACCTACAATATCAGGATTAGTTCAGAGATAACAATATTATGCTTCTGGTGAGAGAGACCGTGCAAAAAACATTTGGGTGTCTCTACCTTCTTTTCGATATGCCAAAAACAGTAACAACAAATCTCACAATGGAGACATTACTGGTGCCCGCTCGAGCAAATCGATGAGCAACGGGATGACAGTGATACAGTGATACCTTCTATTAAAATTTATAAAAATTCTAAAGTCCTTGTTGTTTGTAATTACTTACCTGGGGAGTGGGGACAAGCAACAGGCAGGTTACCACCAATCTTTCAGATTCACTACTATTATCTCAACTTGGATACTCAAGACTCTAAGTGATTCTATTTCACTTGAAACTTCTAGGACAAGGTATTGATTTTTTTTGTCTGTTTAATGGAACAAAAAAAGGAAGAAAGGAAAGAAGGAAGGGAGGAAGGAAGGAAGGAAGGAAGGAAGGAAGGAAGGAAGGAAGGAAGGAAGGAAGGAAGGAAGGAAGGAAGGAAGGAAGGAAGGAAGGAAGAAGGAAGGAAGGGAGGGAGGGAGGGAGGGAGGGAGGGAGGGAGGGAGGGAGGGAGGAAGGAAGGAAGGAAGGAAGGAAGGAAGGAAGGAAGGAAGGAAGGAAGGAAGGAAGGAAGGAAGGAAGGAAGGGAGGGAGGGAGGGAGGGAGGGAGGAAGGAAGGAAGGATCAATCAACACTCAACAATGTAACTCAGAAGATCAGAATGTTGATCAGTATGTAATCAGCAGATATTTACATGGAATCAGCACTGAGAAATGGTGCAATCTTAAGAATAGGAAATAAAAATCCAAATAACAAAACCATAGGCAAGAATAGCAGACTGGTCAACTTATGTTTCTGGTTAGAGTACCTAAAATATCATAAGAAAGTAATTACCACACTAACAAAAAAATTGAATAACTTAGGCCTTTTAAAAGTATTGTATAATTATGAACACAAAGGAAAAGAACCAAAACAAAGAAATTGGCAATAATTTCTTGGAGAGGAGGAAATTGTGGTTTCTTTTTATCCATGGTGGAGCAATAGAAGGCAGAAGAATCCATTAATAGTCAGGCATAAGAAGAAAGCAGCCAACCTCTTAAAACTTTGAGAAACTGTGCCAGGGGATGGCTTAGAAAATTACAATTCTGAGTTGCTTCAATGAGCAAGTCTGCCCCTCTCTGTCAAAATAATTGGAGACATGGGAAGAAAGCAGAGAGAGACTCTCTTTACGCAAATGGAGTCTTTGTCAAGTTCAAGGTAACAGCAACTAAGGATTGTGGAAAGAGTATAAAATGGAGAAATGGGCCAGAATCTAGCTCGGGCTGGATTGAGTGCATGTTCTGCATCCAAGAGGCATGGGTTCTATCTGGCACTACATGGTCCCCCAAGAACTGCCAGAAGCTACTCCCCAGCAAAGAGTCAAGATAAGCTCTGAGCACCAGGGAGTATAGCCCAAAAGCTAATAAAATAAAATTAATAGTTATTTATTGTGGTATTAAAAACTTGGAGGAGAGATAGAATGCCTTAAATAAAACAATAACGCAAAATATTAGCATCTAGAATTTAAATGCAAAGAAACACAACACACCGAGCTCCTTTATGTTAAAATAGCAATATTATTACTAATGTGAAAAAAAAATTCAGAAACATGAAATTCTTACCATTTCCATACTTGCAGCCTAATAAAGAGATGTATAATTTTCTAGGAATAAGCAGTACTTCGACTGAAGTGATAGCACAGTGGGTAGGGCATTTGCCTTGCATGAGGCCTACCCCAGTTTGATTCCTCTCTCCCTCTCAGAGAGCCTGGCAAGTTACCAAGAGTATCCCGCCCACACAGCAGAGTCTGACAAGCTACCTGTGGCGTATTCTATATGCCAGAAACAGTAACGACAAGTCTCACAATGGAGACGTTACTGTGCCCATTCTAGCAAATCGATGAACAACAGGACGACAGTGTGACAGTGCTACAGTGCTAAGCAGTATTTTTATACAATCAATTTACATATATACATATATCAATCTCTATTACTATTTTGCACAACACTACTCACATAAAATTATGACAATATATAAGTATAAAAATGAATTGAGGGCCAGAGAGACAGTACATCTGGTAGTACATATATGTTCCATGCAGCTGACATGGGTTTTATATCCAGTATCCATATGGTCCCAAGCACCTCCAGAAGTGATCCCCAAACTCAGAACCAGAAGTAAGCCCTGAACACTGTTGAGTGGAACTTATAAACAAAAGGGAGAAAAATTAATTGTTAAAGCAAAAAATGTTCAAAAGAAACAGAGCCATAGATGTCTCGTAGTTGAAATTATTTTGTAAGTTGTTTAAAGTGACTATATCGATATGCTCAAAGCTCTTATGTAATAATAGATCTAGCTATCTGAAGCTGTAAAGAATATCAGCAGACAAATGTAAACTACAAAGCAAAAATATCAAACGAATAAAGGAAAAATAAAGGAATATATACATTAAGAATCAATTTGATAATTTAAACTATAGACTGAGACTACAAAAGAGAATCCAGCAATTGCTGCACTACAATTGTAGTACCCCATGGATTAATATTGAAATACAAAAAAGGAGGGGAAAAAACTGAATGGAGATCTGGAGGCAGATGCTGGAGAGCTGAACATTATGCATAATCTCAATACTGGGAGGAAAGGAAAGAAAGCATGGGTCAGTGGAAATATTTAAAGAGCTATTCACTGAGAATTTTAAGAAGTTGAATTATTTCAACCCATGTATTGAAATTCACTGAAAACAAAGTAGACTAAATTAAAATAAAACCAGAATGATTTAAACTTTAGTCAGACTTCTCGAAACCAAAAATAAAGAGTGATTATTAAAAGCATCTAGAAGGAGAGGCAGAAAATACAGCATAGCAAGTAGAGTGCTTGCCTGCATGCACACAGCTGACCGGGGTTTGATCCCCACCACCCCAAATGGTTCCAGAGCCCTTCCAGAGTGATCCCTGAGTGCTGAGCCAGGAATTAGCCTGAGCATAGCTGGGTGTGGCCCCCAAATAAACTACAATATCAAAAACGCAGCCAGAAAAAGATTATATGCAAGGGGAAACTTGTCCAGGGAAATAGCTCAACGATCTAGAGGGCATGAACAAGGCACCAAATCTAATCCCTGGCATCCAGGGGTCTCCCTAGAATCTCTGGAGAGGCATCTTGCCAAACAAAAAACAAACCAAGGAGGGAAAAACTGTCTTTCTAGAATTATAGATAGGTATTTAAAAAATGAAAGCAAATTATACAGAGGAGAGAAAAAAAATTCAACATAGTTTACTTTCAATGCAACTACACTACAAGAACTATTAGGAGAATCACCCTAGGCTGAAAGGAAATGACATGAATGGAAACCTTGATGAGCAAAAGGCATGGTGGCCCATAAATAATGTTAAATTAGATAATGCTACTGTTAATGTTCACTTTCTCTTCATTAAGGTATATTGCATAATGCCAGATTTTAACATTTAGGAAATTAGTGTGAATTTTTTGTAATTATTTTTACAATTTTTTGCAAAGGGCTCATAAAATTCAAAATTTGTAAAGAAAAATATATCTTTCAGAAATTGCCTGGCATGCCACTGACCCAAATATGATACCTAACACTCCTGTGGTCCAGTAAGCGCTAGCAGAAATGATCTTTGAGTGCAGAGTCCGGAGTAAGGACTGAATACTGTGGGATGTGGCCCACAAATCAAACTAAATAGAAAAAATAAAGTTGGATAATGTTCAGAACTTAATTTCAAAACTTAATTTAAGGGCTAGAGTGATAGCACAGTGGGTAGGACATTTGCCTTGCACGTGGTCGACCCGGGTTCAATTCCCAGCATCCCATATGGTCCCCAGAGCACCGCCAGGAGTGATTCCTGAGTGCATGAGCCAGTAGTAATCCCTGTGCATCACTGGGTGTGACCCAAAAAGCACAGAAAAAAGAAATCAAAACTTAATTTAAAATTAGAATAATCAACAAACTCTTTTTGTTATGTCTTATGGATGGATAATATCCATGAATGGTATTGCTCAATAAACTAAGATAGAAAAATCTCTCATACACTTTATGTTGGCTAATATCAAAGGAAGTCAGGCAATAGAGCCAGGAAATGATCAATGATAATTTACTGATAATTTCAATTAATGGCTCTAGAAAAAGTGGATATCTGATTGAAAAATAAATGTATCACAATCTTTACATCATATCATCCATTTGAAATGGACTATAAGCCTATATGTAAGAGTATAAAAGTATGGGGCTGGAGAGATAGTCAGAGTGAAGTAAGGGTGCTTGCCTTGTAGACAGCCAACATGATTTAATCCCTGGCACCTCGTCTGGTCCCCTCTACCCCACCAAGCTCCTAAGTGAAGAGCCAGGAGTTAGCCCTGAGACCTGTTAGGTGTGGTCCTCCCTAAGAAACACATAAAACATAGTAAAAATTATGAAATTGTAAAAGTAAACAGGAAATTTTGCAACTTACTGTAAGTAAAATTTATAGTAAACACTAAAAGCATAAACCTCAAAGGAAAATAATAAATTGGATTTTACTCACATAAAAATCTTTGCATTTTGGGAGACATAGAAATTTTGTATCTAGAATTTTGTATAGAAGAAACAAAAATCTTTGTTGTGTGTGGACACACATACTTTCAACACCCTATTCGTATTTTATTCAACATAAAACACTGCTAGCTAAATTCTTTGATATTCATTCATACAATTGAATATTATTCAGCAAATACTACATTAAAAAACAAGTCCAGCACAAAATTTCCTTAAACATATCTAGATTGGAAAGGAGAAAAAGAGGTGAACAATATTTTACAATTTACATGTTATTTGGTATGTTGGTGTGACTGTGTAAGTAGGCGTCAAAATCTATTACACCAAACAATTTAATTGGTAAATTATAAATTTACAAGAAAGGTAGTGGGATGTCTGGAAAGAGAACAAGGTGGAGGGAGAGAGAAAAAAGTAGGACAGTCAGTGTAGAACACAGACAGATATTAAAACAAAAATGTACCAAATTAATGTAAAACAGACTCAAGAAAGATCCTCATAGTAATATTAGCTCTCTCACAGAACCAGCATTATTGCATATTTGTTTCAAGTTAACTTACCATTTCTAAGAAAATTAGAAACCAAACTGCAAAATCTGCTTTCTTCACATGCAGAGTAGAGTCCATAGAAAAAGACTTTTTTCTCTTAACACTAAGGTCTTAAACATCAGATTGCTGGCTGGATTTCATGCTAAAATGAGTTATTATTCCAACATCTGAGATTGTGCACAGCAGGCCTTGTGCCTTCTCTCTTAGGTATCCAGTGGATAACAGAGCTGCTTCTTACACCTCAGCAGGGTATAGAAAGTCTCCTTAAGACCCTGAGTCCAAAAGTCCTATTAAGAAGTTTCTGGAAACATCCCAGTCTGAAAATTAAGAATTCAACCTCAGCAGGCTCTTCTTTCATATCCTTCCTTCTTTTGGGGAGAAAGAGGGGTTGAAGGCTGTTGAAAAGGAGTCAGTATTAACTAATTTTTGCTCTTAAAGAGTTTCCATTTTTGAAATTAACTGTTGGGCATAACTGTTGGGTATAACTGCTGGAGGTCATAGATTTAAGTTTCATCATTCATACTTTGATTGATAATTTTAGAAAATTTGGGGAATACTTATTTTTTTCAGAAGAAAGTAGGTGAATTACAATACAAATACAAAGAGGTTATGTTTGATTCTTACAACAGAAGCAGCTAGAATTTTTTTTCCAAGCTGAGTTTTCTTTACAGTTTAAATTTAAATTTCAAAAAAAAATGTCCACAACAAATTTCTCATGATTAGATTTGGAGACTCAAGCATAATTCCCTTAACATTTTTCTATGAATTTGTTTAATTTCTCTTTTCAATCTTATGGAAGAGCGAGAAAGAAACAATTTGGTAACATTCAAGTGAATAAGATATTGCATTGATTGAGACCTTAATTTTTTCTAAGTGTCTATTAACCATCTTTTCCATCCTCAGTTTTACTCTTGGAGGAGAGCTAAATTATTCACCAGACTCCCAGGGAGAGCTCTTCTCCAAGACTGATCCATGTGTTCCATTGGTGTCTCTCAAATCACTGTTTCTCATCTGGCAGCCAGGATATTCTAAGGCTGTCACAGGCAAGATTAATGGAAATAGAAGGTCATGACATGACACAGTGGGTCCAACTGGTAGGGCAGGGGTCCACAGGAAGGAAATAAAACCAGAAGGAGCCATGGTTAGAAAATTGTTAGAAACACTTCCTTAATATCTGACTTGTCCTGTCTTTTTCCCAGAAATTCTCATGCTTCTGAACTCACTCCCTGAACCAGCCACTCTTTGTCTCAATACTCACAGCCCACAATACCAGATTCTGGCTATTGTAAACTGTGCTGCGATAAACATAAAGGTGCAGATGTTCATTTTGACTATACTTTTTTGCTTCTCCAGGGTATATTCCCAGGAGTGGTATTGCTGGGTCAAATGGGAGCTCAATTTCTAATTTTTTGAGAATCGACCATATTGTTTTCCAAAAGGGCTGAACCAGTCGACATTCCCACCAGCAATGTAGGAGGGTTCCTTTCTCCCCACATCCACACCAACAGTGGTTGTTTTTGTTCTTTTGGATGTGAGCCACTCTCTGTGGTGTGAGGTGGTATCTCATAGTTGTTTTGATCTGCATCTCCTTGATGATTAGTGATGAAGAGCATTTTTTCATGTGCCTTTTAGCCATTCAATACCAGATTTTTATGTTAATATCTCTTCCTCATTCACTCGTCATTCTTTCAACTTAGAGTAAGCAATATTGGCTCAACTGTGCTGTTTTTATGGTTTTTATCTCTCCCCACATCCCAAGGTCCTCTTTCTTGTGTCAGACCTGTGCCTTAATTATAGGCAAAGTGATGTTCAATAGAAATTGAACAGAAATTAGAGAGAAAGATCTAAAATAAAGTCACTGTGATTACAGGAGTTAACACAGGAAGATTATCGGCCAAAATAAGGAGTGCCAAATAAATAACCTTTTAAATGTTATTTGTTTATGCAACATACTTTTTTTCTAGGAGCTTGGACCATTAACTGGAAGAGAAGTCAAACAGTAGATAATGCCAAGCTCCACCTTGATTCGAGAAGGAATCATACATGCGTGGGAACACACACAATCGGCCTAAGTCCTAAGAGATAGAAGAATATTGAAGAGTGTGCCTTCCTAACTTTTATTCATTGATTAATAGCTAGGTGTTTTTATTACTCTCTATACAATGCCCCAAATTGCAAGACAATGAGATTCCTACATTGGAGACTCACAAATCCTATTTCAAACAAATGGCAATCCTAATTAAAGTAAGTGTCAGTGAGAATTTAATTCATAAAATTGCTGATGGTTATCCCTGCTGTTGAAAAACAAATGCAAATGTGATCTTCTCTGTTCAATTGCCCTCTATTTCACCTTTGCCTGGATATTTGTGAGCAGCTACCTGAGACACTCAATAGAGGCAGAGTTCACAGGAGTGAGAAGTTGAAGTCATCTTCGAACCCTGTAGATGCTAGGCACAAGAGCCATTCAGTCCAGATTTAACTGGTGCCCAGAAAAGAGTGGGCAGCATATAAAACACCACACACACACACATACACACACAGATACACACACACACACACACACACACACACACACACACACACACACTGCGCTGAGATGGCAGTCGGCTTCCTCAGGGTGAGGGTTATTTTCCAAGAGTTAGACCAAGGCATCTCCTTTTTGGCATTCAGCCTATTCACAGCTGCCATTGACATCCCCCGGTATCTGCTCTGGAGGTCAGGCAGCAACTTTGATTCACACCATTTGATTAAAAAAATCAGAACTGTGTTGCCCTTGGAAATAGGCTGCAGTAAAAATAGATCAAAATATCCAGTGTCTCCGAGAAACCTCAGGTTATTGTCTCTTTATCCAATTTCTTTAAATTTGTAAAGGCAAGAAGAGCTCTAGGTCTCTGAAGAAATTGTACAGCTAAGAGTAGATTTAATAATATAAACTTTTCTCCTGCGCAATAATAGTGACTCACAAAAATCCAAACTCATGAAGCATTTAGGGTTGTGACATCCTGGGGAAAAGCAAGAAGTTGGAACTCATATTTATCTTTCCATAATTAGACTTTGCTCTAGCTGTCACCAGGAACATTGCAGTGCTCGGAGACACCAACAGCATTCAAATTTGAAGTGATGCTAAAAATGAAGGCAGACTCCACTTTCAAGCGAGCTGACTAGTTTGGAGAAATATCCCAAAAGAAGGCATGTCATTCCGAGTGTTATTTAAACTCAATGGTTTCTCTGGATTTACTTCCACCTCGCAGGCAAGCCCGTCTTCCTGAAAGATACACAGTCTGCACATTAAATATCTCCAAAGACCTTTTCCGAAAGAGAGATTAATGTGACTGGTCATTAAAAGCTGTGTCAGGACCTTGTAAACACAGGCCCCATGCAGAGTTTACAGAGGAATCCATCAATCATCAACAATCCTTGAGGGCCTGTTGCAAAGGCAGAGAGAGCCATGGAAGGTCCTTGACCAGATGACTGGCATACGGAAAGGCTGTCTGTTCTTACAGAGATGGCGGGTTGATGAACAGAGCAGCTGGGAGGGAAAGCTCGTTGGAAGACTGTGCAATGGGCAGGAGTCTTTTGAAAACCTAAAGTAAGCAGGTGACAAAGGATGTGGAATGTATGGCGGTGAGAGGCCTCGAAAACAAAGCAGCAGGGCTACAGCTAATTGAAGAGATGAAGGGAATTGGGGAGCTGTTTCCATATCTTAGAAATATGAGGGATAGTCCCAGTCTAAGAGACAGAAAGGACTGCACCTATAGTAGTTTTGGAGCCAAAGTTCATACAGAGGTTTGCCATATGAGATCAAGTGACAACACATGGAATCTTCCAGAATAACTTAACTCGAGTGCCTGGGACCACATTTTGTGTGCCTTCCCACTCTTCCACTACTCCCCCCCTCCCCCACCACTGGATTACTCGTCCCTTGGTACTCACAGTTCTCCAAGCAGCTTCTGCAAGCCTCATTCTAATTGTTAGCGGCAAGCTCCTCTGTTGAGAAAGCCTGCCATGCAGAGCCCTTCCTATCTACACATTCCAGACCCTCCCAAGAGGAGAAGAGTACAAAGTGTGTCAGAAATATAAACATGTCAAGGGAACAGTCCTCTCCCAAGGCCTGGAGAACTATTGTGGATCCATGAAGGCACAATTAGCAGCTGCAGAGATTACTGTCCCACAACACAGCATAGAGAGAAAGTCACAAACACGGGGGCATGGAGAGAAAATAAATCAAGGAGACAAAGGGAAAACTTTAACCTTTTATAGTGAAGCACTTTTTCATTAGAGTTAGGCAAAAGAGTCCTGTTAATTGTGTTACAGCGAGGATTCATGTAAGCCGCTGTGCTTTGGTGACACTCTCTTGCCATTACACCTCTTTTGTCTGTTGTCAAGTATTGGCTTCTATCTAACTTAGCAGTTTATTGAGTGTCTCGTGTTCTGTAGGACCCTACTGGATGCTAAAAGGAGCCAGAGTGACGAGAAAGGGTGAGCGAAGAGAAATGGGAGAAAAGATACAGGAGGAGACTGTAAAATGGAGGGAAGCTTGGTTCAGTGATAACTGGAGTCTTTGATGTCAAGGTTTGGGAAACATCATTCTCTAAATCTACCTGTTGGATGGATGATAGAGAAGCAATGACTGGAAGAGAGAACAGGCTAGATGTAAAAGTACCATCAGGCAACACTGAGAGTAGGTGGATATGTTCTGAAGATTTTCAGAGACGGAAAACATGCTCTCAGATGATGCAGTGCAGATCCAGATAACAATGTGCTCTCATGGTCAAAAAAAAAAAAACAGATCAAGAATTAGACAACGACTCCAGCTCTGCATCAGCTCACCTGTGACCTTACGCAAACCTCCCAGTCCTCTCCAATTTCACAAGGTGAGGTCAACTGAAAGCTTATTGCCACCGAGGACGATGCCTGAATTTTATTACTCTGTTGGGCAATGCAATAGGGCTCTGACCTTCTTGACAACAGTCATAATGACATTTGTCCTCAGCTCCCCAAAGATACTTTTTATTTCATCTTTACCATCAAAATTCCTTTTTATTCTAATAAGTGAGAGTATTGTATGATTTTTCATCTACTCCCAGCTCTGCCTGAGTTCACTCATCAGCAAAAACTGTAAATTAAACCCATCCTGAAACTCTCCTCTACTGTCCTTCACAAAGAATCATTGCTAACGTGAATGGTCTTTAAGCATCCATCACTTCTCTATGCAAACCTCCTAGGCAGTCCCCTGGGAAAGGAGAAGCAAAGAAAACAAGGCAAGGGCTGACTTCTTAGGTGGAAGGCAGAGCATGTTAAATCAGATATGACCTACCTTTGCTATATGTCATTTCTGAATTTGTTTGCACATATTAGGAGAGGGCAGATTTTCCTGATGTTATTTCATCATAAGCCTATCATAGACACCTTAGAAATAAAACAAATATAATCCAGTTATTCAAAGGTCACTCTGACTCACTCAAACCCATTTGGTAGGGCTCGATATTTTCTCTCAGATACCTTGTAGGTATGTCTACTTGTCAACCTTATCAATCTAATACAGTTACTTCTCTGTAAGATGATTTCAAGAATAGAGAGACCACATTTAAATCACCTCTGCATTTTAAATCACCTAGCACAGTTGATGGACTGAAAAGGCACCCAGTATATACTTGTGTAGGCACCAAAGTAGCAATGCTACAAGTAGGTAATGTCCCAGCTTAACGGGTCATCAATGGCTAGTTCAGAGATTCAACAAGTGTCATTATATTTTGCTCTGCAAAGAACTCATCTGTGTGCTTCACAATATTTTTTGCCATATCTACTTTTTAAAAAATTTTTTATTGAATCACTATGATACATTTTCATGATACAAAGCTGTTCATGATTGGGTTTTCAGTCAGATGATGCTCCAACAATTATTTTTAAATGGTATATGTGTAACAGTAAGAGCCATGATTTGAACCTCACAGTATTCAGATTGTGGGCCACTAACTCATTCAAATTTATACAATAGCCCCATGGACACTATTATTGTGTTCTTTTTATACAGAAGGTAACAGGAAGTTCGAGGATTAATATATCTTGCCTAAGGTTTTTTCAAGAGTCTAATTTTTTAAAAAAAGCAGAGTGAGTTAAACCCAACTCTTATACTCTAACTATTGTGGTATACTTCTCTCCAGAGGCAGATTAACAGATTAGAGCATTGTCCAGAATGTTCCTCACTGAGGATTTTATGTGGATGAATCAGAGTTGTCAGTTGAAAGGTCACTCCTCCAAAGAATAGTCCAGAGTCTTCTGGGGACTTTCTAGGTGACCAGCATAAAACATTTAATTTTGGATTGCAGCCTTGCTTTCAAATAATAGGTATTAATCTCTGAAATCTCTTTCTAAAATAGAATAGGACACTAATAGTTCACATGTCTTTACACAATTCTCCCTCTATCAGATTTTTCTCACTGGCAGCATCTCCTGTCACTATTTCTTCCCAAGGCAGACATGCATTTTCATTTAAGAAAAGAAGACAACAGTAAAAAAGTCTTTTAACTAAGTGGAGTATGAAAATTAACAGGAAAGGATTGTTAACTGAGTTTGACGTTGGAGGTGACATTGCTAATTTCTCCTGCCTCTTCTGTCTTTATGAAATGTGCAGGATGACAGAATATCTGTCAAGGAGTGGCAGAATTCCCTGTCTTATCACAGATCTGTGCAAATTTAAAAGCTACACAGAAGGTCAGTGAAAAGGAAGAAAAAGGAAGGATAATGTATGCCAGGTAATAATTGGAGCCAAAAGATACACTTTAGAATGTTTTTATGATGTAAATGAAGGAATCCAGAAATGGAATAAATATTCATAAAGAAAACAAGATACAACTTCAGCATCCCTCTTTTCCTTACATAAATTTGTCAAAACGAGTCCACTAGTTTCTTTTCTAGTCGTCTGTTTCTTCTCGGGCACTCGAGTTGTTTCCAGATTCTGGCTATTGTGAATAGTGCTGCAATAAACATAGAAGTAAAGATGTAATTTTATCTGTGTGTTTTTAGACCTCTGGGGTATGTTCCCAGAAGTGGCATTTTTGAGGTCAAATGGGAGCTCAATTTCTAGGGTTTTTTTTTGAGGAGTTTCCATATTGTTTTCCAAAAAGGCTGGACCAGTCAGCATTCCTACCACCAACAAAAGAAACTATGGTACATTGGCACAATGGAATATTATGCAGCTTTTAGAACAAATAAAGTCTTCAAATTTTCTTATAAGTGGACAAACCTAAAGAGTATCATGTTGAGTAAAATGAGTCAGAAGAAGTGGGACAAATATAGAATGATTGCATTCATTTATGGTATGTAAAAAAATAATAGTATGAGACTAATATCCAAGGCCAAGAAAAACAGGGGCCAGGAGGACTGGTTGATGGTTGGCATCTACCACAAGTATGTGGTGGGCAGGGGCAGGTAAGACAGAGAAGGGACCAGTATGACAATAATAGTTAGAAATGATCACTCTGGACAAAAACTGAATGTGAAAATAGGTAAAGGGATAGACATGATAACCTTTCAGTATCTGTATTGCAAATTGTAATGCATAAAAGGAGAGAGATTAAAGGAGAGAGAGAGAGAGAGAGAGAAAGAGAGAGAGAGAGAGAGAGGGAGAAGAAAATTCCTGCCATCAAGGCAGACAGCAGGGGGTTGGAGGTGGAGGAAACTGGTGAAAATGTACATTGATGAAGGAATGCGTGTTAGAACATTATATGATTAAACCAAATCATGAACAACTCTATGCCTGTGTATCTCACTGTGATTCAATAAAAACAGAAATCTGAGCTCGTCCTGTCCTTTGAGAGCTCACAATCAAGCAGGTAAAGCAAAATCAAACATGAAATTAAAAATACCTATACTATATAATTTATTATTCCTAGACACCGCATTAGCCCCCTAAAACATCCAACGTTCAGTCGTTCACAATATTGAAATGAATTGGAAGACTCTGTAGCACCAACCCAAGTGGTAAAAATCAGAAGAGAAACCCTTCTCAAGGATTTCTCAGAGAAGATGAACTCACCTCAGGCTTTCGGAGGACTTTGCAATATTTTGACAAATATCCCAGGAATTAGGACTTCCTTGAAGCAAGTAAACTTAGAGATTCTCGCCGCTCCCATGCCATCCAAACTGTCTGTGACTTGGGAAAGTACAAACGTGCAAATTACCACGAGCATGATTAGTCTGTCAGAGTTGGGGAGCAAGATAGAGATGCAGATTTCCAAGTCACCTTGGGATTAACAAATTTTTGATACAGATTCTCTGCATTGTCCCATAATCAGTTATCCCTGAATGAATGGATGATTTAATTTTGAACTATATAGTACTTCATAGAGTTCTGCACTAGCTGATGAGGAGTACTAGAGCTAATGCAGTTCCTTGGATGGACCTGCCCCACCAGTGCTCTACCAATAGAGACCAGTGGAGCCCACCAAGTGGGGAGTGTCCTCTGCCCAGTTCCAGCCAAGGCTGCATGCACATCAGTGAACCCGTGATGGATTCCCTTCCCAAAAGAAGAAATCAATTAACCGCTCACAGTTACTTTCCCTTCTCTCTATATCCAGCTGGACAAGATCATTAAGATCCTGACATTAGCTGGGACCTGGGCTTCAAATTGTCCTCCTTATTCAGTGTACACCATGACTGCATTTATGAAATGGGAATAACAGAGCTGTGGGAAGGAGCAATTATTAAAAGTGATTATGAAGAACTTTGCGATATAAAGTGCTTGTTAAAATTGAGAAGTACTCAATGTACCTTCCCAATTCCCCCCAGACTATGAAAACCCCATTTGTAGAAATATCATAAGCTTGCCTAGACAGCAAGTATTTGGAAGCTTATGCTTCACCATTTAAGTCTGTCATCTTGCAAAGTAGCTCATTATTTCTGAAATATGAGCATTTTAAAGGTGCTATTGCAGTTCTCAATCACAAGTTTTCCCTGCTTTTATTTAAAATAAGCCACCTAGAAATCAGTCTTCAGTTCATGCTTTTTTTTACCTATGTCTTAAATAGCACGAGTGTGTGTACACATGCATGTGCTTTTTAAGTGTGATGTCTAGGTGGTGTCTCTTTTAATTATCTCTGTTAGAATGGCCTTTCCCTTTTAGAATTCCCATTTGGTTGAACAATAAGTGGGAAATTCATTTTCTCTTGTACACCTCATTGAAATGAGCTTTAGTGAGAAGTTAACTTCGCTAATTTGTTTGCTTTGTATAATTATTATAATCACCCACTAAGTACTACCAGTACCAGTGAGTAAGCACTAATATCCTGCAAGAATATCACAGACACTTTTAAAAAACTTCAAAGCTTTCTTTTAGTTCAAGGGAGGCATTTTGTGTATCCTTCCCTACACATGGATACAAAGGAAAGGAGAGAAGGTAAAGTCCAGCAAAACCTCAAGTGTCAACTCAAATTTCCCTGTGTGAAAAATTAGGAGGGTACAAATGTCAACAGAAAGAAAGTAAACTAAGCATGGCACGGAAGATTGGCTACCTAGTGATAATGTGAGCTATGAATCCAACATCTTGAATATGACTCTATACCCTAAGACATATTTGGTAGACATGTTACTGAAGTTCCTGGTTCCCTGTTTACTCATCTGTAATGGAGGCAACAATAATGTTGTCATTCTTAAAATATATGTTGTCAGGGCCTAAAGATAGAGTACTTACATGACAAATAAGAACTACCCAACTGATACTTACATGAACACATAAAAACTGTCCAAATGCCCAACTTGCTGGGATGACTCCTGGAGCTGTATCAAAGGCATCCCATAAAGAGCATCAAACCACTGTGCCACACTTTTTCAATCCTACCCCATCCTCAGAGAGAGAAGTTATCCTTGGAGCCAGGAAGCTGGCTTGCAAGTTCAGCATTATGTTCTTATGAAAGACACAAGTGAGTTGCTTTATACTAAGACCTAGTGATGTGCATATGAAAATGGAACAGAGTTACCATGACCACAGGTTTGTTTGGGGAACCAACAGCTAGAATGTTTCTGAAAGCACTTTGCACACTGAGTAAACCAGCAACAATAGGTCCCCTGGTATTCATGCTCCATAAATATGGATGTATAGATTTTTACTGCATCATATATTTAGTTTCAGGTATTTCACATCTGTACTTGACAACACAGTACAAGTTTTATGGCCAATATTCCTAAGACTATATGTATGTTGTAATCCATGTCCTCTTAGTGTAGAGAGGGACAGTGGATGGGTGGAACTTTGACCCCCAAAGTTCCAGCCTGCTGCTTCCCCTGCAGAGCTGTGACATGATGAAGAGAGACCTCAAGAGAGCTTGTCCTTGCTGGTGTCAGCTAGACAGAAGCTGTCAGAATGACTCCTCACTTGCAGGTGGGGAAAGGGAGTGAGGTTAGCATGTAATTAGAAACGAACAAAGACACAGGGTTGGGGGGGTAGGTTAGAATATTCATACAAGATGCTGCTCTTGTTTTCTATTCACCCATCTCCTTCAGTGTCCTCACCAGAGTGACCACCCTGCCTGCAACCCAGAAATGTGTCCTCTATCACTGCACAAATAGTAAGAGATCCTCGGTCATTTTACTTAACCAATGCAATGGAAGGGGCTTCTATGCACAAGATATCAGTAGGATACATGGGGAAAAAAACTAAATAACACATTGCTTTTTGTCCACTTATTCATGTGAAAAAACATCTTGAGACATCTTGACTGTGTACTATGTGCTGGATAGTGTTATAGGTACCAAAGCTGGAGCAACAAAGATGACCTTGGCACTAGCTTCTGGCCCTCTGGGGAGTCTGTTTCAAGGAGCCAAGTAAATTGTAGATGATTTACATAATTACGTTTGTCATCAAAATGCTGTTGTACATTGTCACTGTCACTGTCATCCCGTTGCTCATCGAATTGCTCCAGCGGGCACCAGTAATGTCTCCATTGTGAGACTTGTTGTTACTGTTTTTGGCATATTGAATATGCCACGGATAGCTTGCCAGGCTCTGCCATGCGGGCGGGATACTCTCAGTAGCTTGCTGGGCTCTCTGAGAGGGATGGAGGGATCGAAACTGGGTCGACCGCTGTTGGAATATTTCCCCTTTTCCAGCTGCCTTCTGGAGTTTTGTCACAGAAACCTTTTTCACAGAAACCTAGCTGATCTTTGACCTACAGATCTAAGGTGCTAGTCAGGCATGATTTGACTTTGTAGATTCCAGGCCCTGGCCCAGCCTAGTCTTTGGGATGTAAATTTCAGGTGCTGTCTAGTTTGTAATTGACATGTAGATTTCTTGCTGCAGCCCAGCCTGGTCTTTGGGATGTAAATCCAAGTGCTTTCAGCCCAAAGAAGGCTTTGGTTTTATTTTTGTATCTTCTTTCCGGGGGGCCTAGATTAAGGGCCTGCAGATACAAGAGAATTATGTTGTCTCAATGTTCTTCCGGTAAGGTAAGATCTTTTGGTGCTTTTGGCGATGTCAATGTATTGAGCCCTTGGGATGGGCCATGATCAATAAAAGGGGTTCGGAGAGAAGGTAAGGGGGGAAAGTGTATAGAGGAGGGAAAGTGTATAGGGGCGGAAAGTGTATAGGTCGGGGAGAGTGTATAGAGAGATTGGAATAAACTGCAATTGAGACCAACCATCATGGCTTCGTTCCTTCCTTCGCCTGCCACATCTTCGCCATCAACCTCCCCGGGGTGGGGGAAGTGGCCGGAGGCTACCGAACTCGGGTGGCGGGAGAGACGGCTGCTGCCCTAGGCCCTGTGCCTGGCTCGGTGCGGTGAGGCGTCCCTTCCCTCGACCGCGCCCTTTCTTTTTATTTTTATACAGACCGCGTGTAAGGCAAACGCCCTACCCGCTGTGCTATTGCTCCAGTCCATATTAACATATGCTGTGCATATCTTAAAATGTGTACCACAGAAATAAAACAAATCTAAAGATTGTATAAGAAAACTTACATAATAAAATCTGCTGTTACAAGCTATTGAATGGAGAATTGAGACTGATGGGCAATAATGAGTATAAGAGCGCACATAGAAAAATTTTTAAATAGTCCCATCTAGTGACATTACAGCACATGACTAGAGAGTTTCTGTGACTCTGGGAACAAAAGGACAAGAGATGCTGGGGACAGGTTTAAAGGTAGAATTTTCTGGGTGGCTGGCACTAAAAGGCAATAATGTCAAGGATGACAACATATCTATTTGTACACCTGGCATCCTGCTGACTCTATTCACAGACATAGGCACCATGAAGAAGACTCAGCAAGAGATGATGAGTTTGCAGTGGGCTTAGTTTTAGTTGTTCGTGAGATTTCCATTCAGAGTGATGGGCTGGAGTTGAGCAATAAAGACAGACCAGAAGATGAAGGTTTAAAGCAGATATGTGATGATGAATTGTGTTTCCCAAAAAGATATATTTTACTTTGATATGATGGGAAGAGATTTGGAAGTTGGGTCGTGGTAGATGTAATTAAGTAGAGATGTGGCTATTCAAGAGGAAAGTAACATTCTAAAATAGTTTGACTGTGTCCTTTGGAGAGGATGATAAAGTAGAGACAGACATACAAGGGTGAGTCTTCATGGTATGGTGGACTAGAGATTATGGTCCTGTTACTGCAAGCCCAGGAAACCTGGAAAATTCCCAAAAGATGGATTGTCTGCCAGAATCTTTGGAGAATATAGAGGACAGCAGATACCTAAGTTTAGACTTCTGGCTTCCAGAACCATGAGAATAATTTCTATAGTCTTCAGTTACCTTTTTGAGTTTGTTAGACCAGCCCCAAGCACTGAAAACAGGGACTAATTGGAAACTGGTGGTCACTAAGGCTAAGTTTATGGTGAGATCACCCATAGGTACAGCATGTAGCAGAAGGAGAGGGCCCTGCCTCTGAAGACCTCAAAGATTCAAAGCTTAGGTAGAAGAGGATAAGAGAGCAGGAAGGATTGAGTGCCAATGGATTTTTGTGGCTGCCCAGTCAGGTGACTTGGAATTTAATTCAGGAGGTCAGCAAATTTTCCCAAACTTCTGACCATCACTGGCATCAAGAGAAGAAATCAAGTCATGCTGGTGACTTCAGGCACTATAACACAGAGAGGCCTTGTGTTCTCGCTATGGCCTCAAAAATTCCTTGTTATTAACAGAAAATTAAAATAAAATTTAATATCCATAGATAATTCAAAGATGAAAAGCCTCATTCCTTTTTTCTTTTGTTTTTTGGGTCACACCCAGCAATGCACAGGGATCACTCCTGGCTCTGCACTCAGGAATTATCCCTGGCGGTGCTCAGGGGACCATATGGGATGCTGGGAATCAAACCCAGGTCGGCCGCGTGCAAAGCAAATGCCCTACCCGCTGTGCTATTGCTCCAGCCCCTCATTCCATTTTTGATAAGAACATGAAGAGTTGGTCAGGCCAGAAAGAGGGAACATCTTGGATAAAATCAGAAATATGTGAACATGGCCTCTTGGGGAACAGCCTACTGATTATTTTATCCCTGGTACATAATAAAGGCATGATACAAGTTATTAATCATTATCACTGGGTCCATATAGAAGAAGAGGATAGAATAGCAGATGGAAGTGCCACAATGAGAGAATAATTGTACCATGATAGTTGGCTTTGATCATTCAGACAAGCACATCTAAAATTTCAGAGCTTATTCAGTTCAGGCTGCTATAACAAAGGACCACAGAATGAACAACATAAGGGACTGATTCATTTCTCAAATTTCTAGCGATTCGAAAGGACACTTGCTGATCCAAATACCCAGTGAGAACTCTCTTCCTAGTTGCTTGGAGCTATCAATTTCTTAGCAGAAAGGAAAAAGGAATGCTGTTTTCTTGGAAGGGCACTATTTCCATCATGAGAATCCCCACCCTCAGGAATTTATTTAAACCATATTACCTGCCATATCATCATATTCAGAGACTTCATTCAACATCTGAATTTGGAGTGAACACAACTCTTCAAGACACATACAAAATAGCTTGGAAGCTTAACAAATGATACAGTTTTACTCAGTCTGTAATGGGATCTGAGATTCTGCCTTTCTAACAAGTTCCAAGGTGAGGTGCCAGAGCAGTAATACAGCGGTCAGGGTGTTTGCTTAGCACTGGGATGACCAAGGTTCAATCCCTGGCATCCCATATGGTTCCCCAAGCACTACCAGGGGTAATTCCTGAGTACAGAGACAGGAGTAACCTCTGGGCATCGATGGGTATGACCCCACCCCCCAAAACAAAAAACAAACAAGTTCCAAGGTGAGACCAAGGACCATTGTTCTAATTTAGGACATGAATAGAATGGGATAACTACAAGCAGATTAAAAATTCCTCTTTAAAATTTCTTTTTAAAAAATTTAAAACTGTACAAGCTAAGAATAATATGATTTTTGAAATCTATCATTTGATAAAGGTTACCATATTTGCTTCATCTGAATTTTTTGTTTTAAAGCTTAAGTAAAAATTATAGACCCCATGTTGTTATTTCATGAAATACTCAGTATTATGCATCTTAAAGGGAAGGCATTTTCTGCATGAACACAAAACCTTTCTCACTCCTTAACAAATATAATAATTGCTAAATATTAGTATGTGGCAGAGTTAGATTTGTATTTTGAGAATATGATTCCAGTGATTGTGTGTGTAATCCCATCACAACATCCAGAGAGAGACTTAAAAGCAAGATCTCAGAAGACAGTGCAGAGAGTCTCTTGCCCGCACGCCTGGCTGTCTTCCCCAGGCCCCTCGGAGAGGATGGGCTCCAGCTTTCCTCCCCACCCCGAGCAGAGCTCCCGGCGACCGAAGACCACCGGAACCTAGCTACAGCCATGCTCAAGACCCCTCTCCACACGTTCGGACAGGCCTTATGCATGAAGGTACTGGCAGAGGAACCCAGGTGTGTGTAGTCCCATCAACAGCCAACATCCAGAGACTTAAAATCGAGCTCCCAGTAGCTCCCAGATATCTTGTAGCCTACTTCCCCCTCTGGGAGAAATTGGCAATCTTCTGAGAATTTCCTGCCACATGGGACACCTTGCAAGCTTCTTATGGTGTATTCATATGCTAAATCCAGTAACAAGTTGGATCTCATTCCCCTGACCCTGAAAGAGCCCCCAGTGTGACATTGTTGGGAGGGCTGAGTGGAGATGGACTTCTAAGATCTCAGGGAAAGGACGAAATGAGAGGTTACTGAGCCCGCCAGAGAAATCAGTGATTAATGGGATTTCGTGATCGTGATCGTTATGATTGTCTGATATTTAATAGCAACCCCCTATTTATATGAGAAGGCATAATATATATGTGCAAATAAGTATGTCAGAGAATATGCATGGAATATGTGCATATGTACCTATAAATATCCTCAGTGTGTATGCATATATGTATTTATCAGTATTGGTGTGTGTTTGAGATTGTGTGTGGTTAAGTATGCAGAGAACTCTTGATAACAGTCATTTCTCCATTTCTTTAGCTCTCAGAAGACAACTGCTAGCTGTAGAAGGTTGGCAGCTAGCAGTTGTCTTCTGAGGTTAAATTACTTTGATTAAATTGTCTTCTGAGATTAAATTAAATCACTGCTTTAATGCAAAGTGGGGACTATTTAAGTCCATTATTAGAACCCCAAATAGTCCTTTGGTAAGTTTTACAAACTCTGTGTGTCACGTGCATTTTAACCTCAGCACAAATAAATATGACAGCAGATATAAATGAGTCAGAATACCAGGATCTGAAAATTTGGAAGGAAGCTAGAATTCAGGAAACCATTTCAGCAAACTACATCATCCCTCTGAACCTCTACTGCCTTTTCATATAAATTGAACAATTATTTCTGCATTGCAGCACTTAGGAAACTAGACATTATGTTAGTATTTATTCTTTAGGATGTAATTACTACTTAACCCATAACTCACCAAGAACATTGCCTATAGCTAATTCTCTTCTGCATATATATGTTAAAAAATACACTGATAACCTTGAAAGTAGTTTAATATGTCATAATGAGATACTGACATAGAATCAGTATAAATTTAGTGGAAAGTTCGTTAACTTATTGAATAAATGCTACCACGTAGTATCATGTAAAGAGAATCTAAGAGAAATAGCAATAGGAAATTCTCACTCTTTGGCTCTTTCAGAGAAATTTATTCTTGTACTTCTCTAGTTATGTTTTAGCTCTAAAGACATCACTTGTATCACTTGTATCACTTGATCTTTGATTTGCTTGAGCGGGCACCAGTAACATCTCCATTCATCCCTGTTGCGTGCTAGTGTAGCTCAATGGTATCTGCTCGCTCCAGGAACACAAAGAGTCTAAAACTGTTCATTCACTGTTTTGACAAAGAAGTCTGATCATCTTGTAGGTGGGTGATCACACTGTCATTTCATATCCTGTGGAATCCAGTCGGTAACTGCTCTAGTCCAGTGGTCATCTCTAAATTGCATTATGTGTCCGGCCCATCTGATTTTTGATGCCTGTGCAAACGAGACAGCGTCCCTGATTCTTGATAGTCAACAGATGGAACTCCAGATTCCTTCTCTCACTTGAGTGAAACGTGATACTCTAAGCATAGCTCTTTTGATTCCTCCTTGGGATACCCAAATAGCATTCTTATCCTGTTTTCCGTAGGGCCCAGGTCTCTGAGGCGTATGTTAGTGCAGGAAGAATGAGTGAGTTGAAAAGATGTGCTTTGACAGAGGCTCTTCATCCTCTTAACCACTTCTTTGATGCTCTTGAAGGCGTTGCACACTGCTCTCTTCCTCCTGCGCAGTTCAGGTGCCAGGTCGTTTGTCATGTTGAGTTCTTGACCGAGGTACACATAGCTGCTGCATTCAGAGATGTTCGTTCCATCCAGAGCAAATGGAATGTCAGGGACTAGTTCATTTTTCATGAGCATTGTCTTGGTGAGATTCAGCTGTAGCCAAACCTTTCCACACTTGTGGTTGAAGTCGGCCAGCATTTGTGCTGCTTGGCTAATATTTGGTGTTATTAGAATGATGTATCAGTGAAGCAGAGGTGGTGTAGTTGCCAACTGTCTATCTTCATTCCCATTCCTTCACATTCCAGTCATTGCAAGACGTTCTCAAGGATGGCACTGAAGATTTTCAGTGAAATGGTATCATCCAGCCAAACCCCTCTCTACGTCAATGATCACTTCCTTGTAGAATGGTAAGATCCTGGTGGTGAATCCGTAATACAGCTCACGGAGGATCTTGATGATCTGACTTTGAATGCCCTGTTTGGCCAGGGCCTCGATGACTGCTTCAGTCTCAACAGAATCAAAGGCCGTCTTCAAATCGATGAACGTTAGACAGACCAGCATCTTGAACTCTTGCAAAACTTCAATGAGCTTGGGCACTGTGTGGATATGGTCGATAGTGCTGAATCCTTTTCAGAACCCAGCTTGCTCACATGGTTGTCCTTCCTCTAGTGTTCTGCCTGTTCTATTCAGGATGACTCGAGTGAACAACTTGTAGACGACGGACAACAGGCAGATTGGGCGATAGTTGCTGATGTTGTGGATGTCTCCCTTGCATTCGGACAGGTAGCATGTGAAGAGTGTGAAGAGCCGAGCCAGTGTATTGACAAGTACTGGCAGCAGATTCTTCAGGTGTTTGGGTCTGATATTGTCTGGACCAGGTGCTGTATGCGTCTTTATCAACGAAATGGCATGCTGGATTTTGGAAGGGAGGACATTGGAAACGACATATTCATCCTGCAGAATTTGGTATGTGGGCAGGTGGACTTAGCTGTCAAAGAGATCTGAGTGGAAGTCGTGAATAATCCTCTCCATTGCACTTCTGCAAGATGTGATAGATCCAGCAGGACGTCACAGGGCAGTCATCTTGGTCTTGTAGTTGGTGAAGGACAGGTGAGCATTGCAAATACTCTTCCCGGCTTATGTTATATCGGCCAACACTGCTGCTCTTCTCTTTTTGAGGTCTTCCTTTATCGCTTTACTGCACAGCTTTGCAAGCTTGAACGTTAGCTTGTGATTGCCTGAGGCTTGTGCCAAACCATGTTGGCAAATGAGCTTGAGAGTTTCCTTTTAAAGATATCTATTTTTCTCAAAAAAGGTAATGTTTCTAGGATGCAAACTGGAAGTGAAAGAGGGGTAACATGTGGATTACCTAACTATTAACAATTGTTTTACATAGTCTTGGGTTGTGCTAGAATTATACTAGGACCAATTCCTGTCTATTGAGAAGATTGACTAGAGTGTTTCAAACTAACCTTACATTGAATGGGTTGCCAGGCAATCATAAGCATCTCTTAACCATGTGACCCACCAGATAGCTAGCCGCCTTATTGAATTGCCCAAGTCCTACACTCCTCTCTTACTTCTTACATATAAGGGCTGACCCTCTGAGCTACTAGTGAATGTAAGACAAAGATACTGAGAGACCAATGCTCTACACTGTATGATTTACTGGGGTTTGAGATGGAACCAATGAAGAAGAGAAAAGAGGGAGAAGTGAGCGTAATACTCAATATATGTGACTCCACCCAGAAATCATACTGCTCAGTCCAGTAAAATATATTTTGAGTCTAATTCTTTTGCAGAAGTAATTCCACTACCTCTTTGTGCCTTCTTTCTCCCTTGAGGACCATGTTGTGTTTATAAAGCTTGACTCCCTATTTACTTATCTTCAGTGCCTGCTCCCAGAAGTTGGGAGAAAGGAGATTATTTTAGCATGTCTTTTTAGTGTTAATTTGTCTATAAGAATCATGCAGGACATACTTGCATAGATGAGGTTTTCTCCCAGAGCTAATATTGATCAGCCTATTTGGCACAAAATGTTGGGCATTATTAAAAAGTTACATGGATAAATAATTGTATCCAGTGGGGATTGAACGTACTTTCAATTTAGTCATAAACTGACACAGAAATTGGCTTCTTTTATCATTATAATAGTCAACAAACTTGGCTTCTAAAACTGGATTTCAAATCTTGACATATGGCTATATGTTTTTAAAAGTTTCTCACAAGTAGAAAGCAAGCTTACAATATGCTTTTTAAAAGAAAGCGACCCTAAATTATTCAAGGGAGCAATTTATAGATTCAATGTCAGATATTAGAGAGAGGACAAGGCGATAGTGTATAAGAAAGTTTTTCTCTCCAAAGAAAAGAATTTTAGGGTGAATCTTCCTCTAGTATTAACATAATACTCAAGCATGGGCCCTAAAATATTTTAATTCCTTATTATGGAATAAAAAGTGCTGGGTTAGCTTTTACTCTTCTCTGTAATTGCATTTGCTGCCATCTGGACTCTTGTAGTCAAAGCAAGAACATTATGAGATGGAGAGCAGATTTGACCCAAAGAGTGCACGTATGAGCCATTTAGAATACTGTGAGCATGTCATTTTAGCATATTTATTTCTGAGAAAACCCTCTAGTCCTGGGAAAAAGAGACTTCAATTTTAGCTCCAAACCTCACTTATAACCTAAGGTAAGACATTAATGTCATTGAAATAGATAGACATTTTCTAAGACAACGCGTACATATCTAAAGCTGAAAGCTAGACATGCTTAATGGAAACCATAAAAGTTATCATTCATGTCAGAGACAATATAAAAATTTTCACTATTTCTGTACTTATCTTTAAACAAGCACAAGCTATGCAAGTAGAAAAATACAACGGTGAAGGTGTAAGATTGAAATCAAGAAACATTTTCATTATTTAGACAAATGTTATAACACAAAACTCAAGACAGTCCTGATAAAACTCCATTAAAATAAAACTGTATTTAACAATCTTACATACAAGTAATAAAAAATAATGACTATTTCTTTTTAATATTTAGTAATTTCAAATACCTCAACAGTTTTTATTCCCATAACTAATGAGATAATTTTCGTAATTCTTATTTTCTATAGCTTATTTTGATAGGGGAGTGGAGATATGATACTATGTCATGAACATGAATGATTTCTCTCCACTAATTCTCAATTTTTTTCTCTTTCATTTCATTTTCCTCAAAATCAAACAGCTATAATTATATCCATTCACCCTCTCTGTCCATCATATATTGGCATTCAGGAAAATATTTTGTCTTGTAAGAAGAGCTGTCATTTGTAAACTTCATTGAAAATATCCTAGGAACTTCCCTCAAGTAATTTATTAAACATATTTAAAATAAAATAAGGTACCATTTGATATATTCCTCACTGTTTGATGAACCCAAGTTTCCTTTACTTCAAAATTATATTTAGCATTTTAGTGTCTCAGTAATTTCCTCTTCATTTATGAAATGTGAAAGAAGCTTATATTTATTAGGCTGTAAATTATTATGCACTGTGCAATTTTGATTAGCAAAGTGCACCCTAGTGTTGTTATAGATTAATAAGGGGTAAAATGTATGGTATTACCCAAGAGAAATGAGATGAAAATTTTAGCTCACAAAAATAATGGAAACAAATGGTTTGATTGTCATATATGTTAAAATAGAAAAAGAAATATTGCTAACATCTCTCTACCACCTGCTCTCGAGAATACTTGAATGGTACTTGATGTTTTTTTCCTGGAATGTGCAATTTACAGCTGACTAACCTATACCATTTTTATATTAGCTTCATTGAACATGTATTTGTTAGACCATATTTTATATGTATTTGGCTATGAATTCAAATATATGCATAAAGGAGTATAAAACATGCTTATTCTGGCTTGGAAAAATTGGTGAGTTGAAGATGGGGTGAGGGATATTGCAATGAGTTCAGCAGGACAGTAACTGAGTTATAAGATAATTATTCCTCTTCGATGACTCTCACCATGACAGCTTAGTTCTGAAATTCAACTATTATTCAGCTCAAATTATTGTCAAAGTTTAAAGCTTGAATTTTATTGACCTCCTTCTCATGTCTATGACATCTAATCATCAGGATATATGAAACCAGACTGTTAACAGGAAAAGAAGCTCAAAATATTCTTTACTGTACATACCTGGACAGTTCCTTTGTTAAGCCCAGGTGATAATTTAGTCTCTAGGTGCTGGCATACATGTATAAGCACCATGAGGTAAAAATTGAACATGAAATTCCATCTCCCTTACTATCAAGCTATAAAATTATCAAAGCCTAAATACCTGTTTGCTTTATCGTCAACTATAGGTTATTTGATAACTTTAATTGCAAATCCTTATTAGCATTAACATTAGCGCAAAAGGGAATGATAAAAACCCGAACAATAAGCATAGAAAGAAAGCATAGATTTTAGTGTCAATAACTCTGATAAATTCCACCTTGGCATAACCATGTGGGCAGAGTACCTTATACACTTAGCCTATTGGCTGATTATGATTCATACCTAGAAAAAGAAGAATAAAGCAAATGCCCAACTGTGAATAACTCTGTAACTCATGAAATTTTAATAAAATAAAATTTGGGGGAAAAAAAGAAAGATATTCTTTTCAATGTCAAGTTCACACGTATTGCTCCTCACCCCTGAAATTGGTCAATGCTATTACAACAAAGTCCTGAAAACTGAGTGGCTTTTATGAAAGAAACGTCTATTCTCATGGCTAGTGGACAAGAAGTTCAAGAGTAAGGTTTGATTTCCTTCCGAAGCCTCTGTTTTTGGAGGTGATCCTTTCTGGAACTCTTATCTAATCATTGCCCTATAAATGTCCTAATTCTCTCATAAGAAAAACAGTCACTTTAGATCAGACTTTGTTGGGGGGCCACACCCAGCATACTCAGGGCTTACTCCTGGCTCTGTTTTCCCGGGTCATTCTTGCTCTGGGGATCATACATGGTGTTAGCAATAGATCCTGAATTAACCACATGCAATGTAAGCACCTTACCAGTTGTTTTTATCTCTCCAGTCCCTCATTTTACCTTGATTAACTTTTTTAATGCCTTATATTTTTGCAAAGTCAAACTTTGAGATGGTTAGGACTTTAATATGTGAATTTGGAGAGAATGCAATCTAGCCTAATAAGGTAAAAAACTACTTAAGAAGAGAAATAAATACTTGTTAAGAATGAAATCGTTTTACCTTTTTGGAACTACTATTGCAAGGAAATACTATTTATCAATAAAATGGAAAAATTGCCTCTTATATTCAATAAATTACAGACACATGGGTGAGATCAGACCATACATGACAACAGTTAGAAATTAAAAATATCCCAGTGAACAGTTAGGGATAAAGAACAACTAAAAAAGCAGGATTTTCCCTGACATGGAAGGAAATACTCTAGTGAGTCTAGTGTGTGAATCTCTGAGTGGAAAAGTCTCCCAGAACCAAAGTTCTAAGTATCTCAATGTTGTGGCCTGTGGTACCCAGGCCAGTCCATCAGTGTTGGAGAGGGTGCTCTGGGCACCTTGTATGTTCAGCTGGATGCCTTCATGCTAGAGATCCTTCCAAGACCTGACAAGGATTTAGGAGTTGGTGCAACAGGACCAAGGCATCTTTGTACTTCAGTCACCTGTTAATCTGAGAGTTAGCATGAGACAGGTTTCAGGGGCCCAACTCTGTGCCCAGATGGACTGGGTATGAATTATGTTTTTTACTGATCAAATATACACCATGAGGCAAGCAATTTCACCACCTTGCCTCCGTTTCCTTATGCAATAGGGAGGATTCTGTGTAATGAGGCTTTTACAAGATTTAAGTATCTCTAAAGGGTTAGTGCATTTGAGCTACTGCTGGTGGTGATAATGGCGGTATGGTAGTTCTAAGGATCAAACATCAAACATGTGACGTATGTACTGTTTCATTGAAACATACCCCTAGTGCATCTTATTGACTAAATAAATCTAGGATTGAGAATTTTTCAATCGGGCTGTAGCAATAGAACAGCGAGTGGGGCATTTGCCTTGCACTCGGTGAACGCGGGTTTAATTCCCAGCATCCCATTTGGTCCCCCAAGCACCACCAGGAGTAATTTCTGAATTCAAGGTCAGGAGTAACCCCTGTGCATCGCCGGATGTGACCAAAAAGAAAAACAAATTGCTTCAATCAACATCTGAATTGAAAGGATAAAAGAAAGAATAGATTTGCTAGCAGCGTGCCACTATTTTGTTCAACTATTACCTATTAAATTCCAAATGACTATGTCAAGTGCATGTCTAGGGAACTATTTTTCTTCAAAGGTCCATTTGAATATTTATAGCATCATTCTTGGGTCATATATAAATGCTGATGGGCTAGCTATAAGCCACCAATGAGAAGCACATATGTTTTCCCTGTCTTGCGCCAAGATCAGAGCACATAATTTTATGACCAGTCTGAACAATTCCCCACCCCTGGTTTGGTGGTAGATGTGCTCCTGTAATTTTCATTTTTATCTAAGCATCTGAGGTCAAAGCTTCACTCTCTATTAAAATAAACCACCTCTTGCATCCTTTTCCAGTGTTGGACGATTAGAAGAACTATTTCAAAAATCTATCTGCAACTTCTTGTTGAGTTGGTGGGGCCTGATGCTTACATGGAACTCTGTAGATGTTCAGTTCTCAAAGCGAAGTGCTAGAACAGCTGTCCCAGGATACCCATATCAGAATCCAGAACCTGTGATTATGTTTCCATAGATGGAAGAAAGATTTTGCAGCTTTGATGAAGGCTCTTAGGATGAGGAGCATTCTGACACCAAGGTAAAGTGACATGGCAGCAACACCCTGTGAATTTGATTCTAAAGCTGACCACCAGACTCAGTGAAAGTCTCGCTAGTTGCAAAGGTACAGATCACATGAGGAACCTTATTCCATGCCATCAGACAGCCAATTTGGAGCTTCCTATGAACTGGAATATAATTTGGATTCCCACAAGTTCCTTTAGTTGGACAATTCTCTATTTCTAAGATTGAATAAAAAAAAAACACTGAAAACTAAAATTTAATGGGCTAGAATGATAGTACAGCAGGTAGGAGAGTTCCTGGCATGCTGCTGACTAGGGTTTGATCCCATATGGTCCCCTGAGTTTGCCAGGTGATCCCAGAGCACAGAGTCAGGAGTAACCCCTGAGTTACCCCTGAGTGCCAGGTGTGGCCCTAAAACAAACAAATTAATATTTTATTTTTGAAATCATTTGTCCTCCAAACCTCCAACACTGCAAGCAATTTTTTCTTTACATTTCAAGTATGTGGCCATTTAATATAGTGATCAGAAATGAAGTCAGGTGAAATGACACATTTTGGGCCAGGTTTGAAATTCTAATTGTCACTCCTTGGGGTGACCTCAGACAATTAACTTGTATTATTATTCCCTCATTAGCACCATCATTTTAGATAGAATTATTGTGAAGACTGGACTTTTATACATTAATTGCTAAGAACAGAAACTATGACCTAGTAGATATCCACTCTCACTCGTTATATACGATGTTTAATATATAAGAAATACCAAAGCAAAAACATTAATCAAATTATTCATTTTGGAGAATTTGGGCCCTGAATAACATCCCAGTCCTGCCCTTTGGAGAAACCTAAAGGTTCATTGTGTTGGAATCTTGATTCCTAGTCACTGTTACTAGCTAATAAAGACATATTCCACACACAGTCTCTCTCTCTCCTTTCTCTCTGTAGGTCTGTGTCTGTCTGTCTGTCTATCTCTCTCTCTCTTTCTCTCTCTCTCTGACTTCGTTTGTGTGTGTGGTTTGTGTGAATGTGTGTGTGTGTGTCCTCCAACTCTAACTCTTTGTCTGAAAAGTACCCAAAGAAAATAATTGAGTAGATCAGATCTCTATGTCTCTGCCCTTGGTGTCCAGAAGCCCCCACCTCTAGCCCACTCACACCTGTCCTTCACCCATAGTAACTCTGATCTGCATACACTCAGGCCAGGTCCTGTGCTGGTAAGTGGTGTTGCACCCCTCCCCTGTGGACTCTGAGGAAGCAGCGGCCAAAGCAGTGAGAATTTTCTGTGGTTTACTCCATACTTCCCAGCCATCTCCCCTCCACTTGAGAAGGTCACCAGAGAAGACATGCTCTGGTGACCATAACAAAATGGAGCTGCAGGAAATATAAATTCTGGAGAAGGCGGTGCCTTAAAGCTCACTTTAGCCAACCATTTCACTAATACGGTAAAAAATATAAACAGTCCAGAGGAGAATGGATTTATCTATGTACCCACATTTTTCCCTTGTCTAATTCAAACAATAACCATTGGCTTATTCTTCATTTTTGTCACCTACCTCAGGTTGGAGCCTGGAAAGAAAGCATCAATAAGCCTCCTAAAGGGTGGTTCTAATGAATAATCTTTAAACTCTTGTTCTCCCGCTGCTGACCTGGGGAAACAGCAGGAAGGGAGCTGACTTTTGACAGTTCGGCCTAATGTCACAATCTGGTCCCCAGGCCAGAGATGACTCAGTGATGGGCAGCCAGCCCGACTGGAGGCCACACAGTTGGGAGTGTGGCGAGGTGATGGACACATTTGTTTGAAAAATTTTAGGTAGTGAAGAGCAAATTCAGACTTTGCATTCACACACATGCATGATACAAGTAAAAATCTTTGGTTTGTAAATTTTATTTTCATTATGAGATTCATTTCCATGCCACTGGCTACCTCAGGTGTTGGCATTGCTTAGTACTGTGAGCTGGCAAGGCAACACCCTGTTAGCCTCTCACCCAGGCCGGGAGGGATTCTGTCTCTCCTTAGACACCTGCCTGGTGAGGTAGTACAAGTTCAGGAGGACAGAAGTGCTCTGCAGAGAAGATGACAAGTAACTTGTAGTTTCCTGCCTGCATTGGTCATACTGATGTGGAAACTAAGGCACAGGACAATCTTCTAAACCTTGGCCACTGACTGTAGAAAAAAGTCAAAACAGCTTATTAGGGCAATAAGCATTTACTTTCCTATTAATTCCTGAGCTTGATGTTGCAGCAATGTAAGGATATTTCTGAAACTCATTCAAGCATTTTGCTCTGTGTCTACCCGAAATCCAGGAAGATCTCCAAAGACAAGAATTCCTTTTTCTCCTCATACTCATGTAGACCCACAAATCCTTCCTGAACCAATTCAAATATCCTTTCTCCCGAGACAGTCACGAGTGCATATCCCCTTCAGTTCGGCTTCCACAGTTTCCTGGTCAGAACTGTTTGATAGGGCATTTGCCTTGCACACTGCCGACCCGGGTTCGATTCCCCTGTCCCTCTCAGAGAGCCCGGCAAGCTACGGAGAGTACCCCGCCCACACAGCTGAGCCTGGCAAGCTACCCGTGGCATATTTGATATGCCAAAAACAGTAACAACAAGTCTCACAATGGAGATGTTACTGGTGCCCACTCAAGCAAATTGATGAGCAACGGGATGACCGTGATACAGTGATACTATTTGATCATCTTTCATGGCACTGGAGTTCTTTTTACATGAGTCTAGAGAGTACCATTTCCCTTTGCAACCCTGGCTCCTTCCTCAGGGAAGGATCCTATTCATATGTGAGACATGGTAGTAAGTGTGTCTCTATTGCACTTTCTGGGTCCTAGGGGCTGGTCTGAGCCAGCAAAGCCTTCCTGCATGACTGCCCTTATATTCCCAGGCTCTCCAAGTGAAGGGATAGTACGACATCAGCTGCTCAATTCTGCAGTAGACCTCCTCGAAGACCCAAGTGTTGGTATTTGATTGCAGTGACCTCCTCCACACACCTTGTGCCCTGAAATACGTCTTTATCAACCTGCCGCATCCTTTTCTACCAGCAGAGGAAGCCAATCAGTGGCCAGCTCTTCCCTGCCCTACACACAGCTCTACTCTGGCGCCCCCTCCTGGCCTCTAAGGCACTGGCATTGGCACCTCTGACAGGTTCCCTCCAAATCCTCCAGTATCCCTTCCTCTCGTCGCCTCCACACTGTCTTCTTTTTTAAATTTGTCTCCTGCTTTCCCCCTCCACTGCTCAGAAGTCAAAAGTTCACAATTTTATTCATTAAGAGAATAAATAATCCTAAATGTGGTGCCTTTAAACACTCTCAAATATCCAAGTAAAATGCCCAGCACATACATTTCACCAAAAATGTACTTCTAGAACACGTTTCTATCTTTTCAAAGGCTGAAATAATAAATGAATAAACAAACAAACAAACAAACAAATAAATGAATGAAAAGCAATGTTTTGCCAAAGGCCAGAGTGGGGTATGAAAGTTCTAATCTTACCTGACTAATGACTCCAGGCAGCCAACAGCAGCCTCGCCACTTCGCTCCACTGCAGTCTTATACATGTTCCAGGAATTCCAAGGGCCTCCAAATCGCTGCTCTGAAATCTCCATCATCATTTTAAGTAGGAGATTAAGAGATTTCATGTTGTTAAAACACTTTAATAGAAGAAATCTTGAATGACATGATTTAAATCAGCCCAAAAAAAAGTTGCCCTGATTTCCATTTTGAACAGCCCCAGGCATGGGGAGAGATGAGAAGACGGACCACATAGGTCCACTCAGAGCTGATCGACAACTGAGGCTGTACCCACAGAGAGTCAAGTCTAGGAAGCAGGCAGTTGAGGTGTCTGGCCTCACTGATCTTTGTAACGGGTCACTCCCACCCCAGCTCATTGTTCCCCCAATAAGCATAGAGACCACCGAAGGGGAGGGGAGGGGGGAACACAGATCTTTGTCATGTTTCAATCAGCACTACCTGAATCCATATAAGCATATGATTCTATCTAAATCTCAATCATTCACTGAACTGGCATCCTTTTAGCATCTCTGCAGTCAATGCCTCTCCAAGAACAGCGCTACAATTGAACTAGAAAATTAGAGCTTTTAGCTGGACTCCCTGGAGGTGCATATGTAAAACAGAATAATAAATGATTGTCATTTCAATTCTGAACATGGAATTAATCACGGCCAAAGAAGGAACCCAGAGTCCTGTGGGAAGAGCTGCTATGGGTCACTGGATACTATCACTTGCCAGCAATGAGGTCAGCAACGGAAGAGACCCTTTCCTTTGTTACCTGGACTCTCTGTGCGGGGGGATCTGCTTTTGCTTGTAGCCTTTAGAGAACACACCAACAGGAAAATGATTTCTCTGTGCAATTTTTTTTTCCTGCTGAAAAATTCAAAAGCCTAGCCTCAGGCAGTGGAAACACAATCAGGCCATGAACATGATGGACACACTTGTCTTTTCTTGAGCCAGAAGGTGCAAGAAAGGAATCCTAGTGATCCCCCACCTCACCTCCCAGGCATGATGGGCAAGGCGGATGCTGTGAATGCTTCCAGAATTCTCCGTGACCAGATCGATTAGGTCACTGAAAAAGCATCAGTCCAGACACTCTGGGAGCAAGAAAATGTAACAAAGAGCCTGGAGCCAAAGGAGTGGGGGTGTATTATGGATGCTAATCTCTGTGGGGCATCTTAATTTCAGGGCTTGGGTGCATCAGCAGTCAGAGTCGGGTGTGAGTACTCGAGTGTGATCTTTCCCATTCACAGAAGGTGGGAAAAGCACAGGCTCCAGCTTATACCTACTGGATCAGAACTCTGATTTGAGCAGGATAGCTAGGCAGGTCCTCTGCACAGCTTAGTTTGGTAAGCACCAGTCTAGCACACGATTTCTATGTCTTTGAAAGCTAACCAAGTATTTGCCTAGATGATCTCATATTGCCAGGGAAGAGATATATTTTTGCCCTACTTATGGGAGACATTACTGGTGCACTCTCCAGTAAATCGATGGACAACGGGATGACAGCGTTATAGTGATACAGTGATATGGTGTGCATTGCAGAGGTAGATCTCTATTCTCCTTGGATTTCTGTTGGGCATAACTTGATATACATGCAGAGTTGTGGTACAGGTCAATGTCACTGGGAAGAAGTAGTTCCAATGCCATCACTATCCACAATGGTTTCCTAAACAAAGAGACTTGACCTGTAACCGAGCCTTGAAGAAAAGAGCTCAGGTGGGGAATGGTCTGGAGAGGGAGATTTTTAAATGGGGACGTCTGAAGATCCTCTGGGCCATGGGTGCAGGAAGTAGAAAATTCCCGGGACTCACTAAGGAAAAAAGAGGGAAAGCAGATCTGACCGTGGGTCCCTGCAGTTCCCTGGTCTCCCACCCTTCTGTGCCCGGTCCAGACCTCATCTGTACTCACAAGGCTTTTGACTGACCAAAGATCTTCTGCTCTTCTCGCCCTTCTGCTTTGTTCTTTGCTCTCTTACACTACTACACCCTAAAACCTCCTCCACTACTTAAATCCTTCAAGGCTCCCCTCCCCCACTCCAGAGGCAAAAGAATCTTTCATCCGCAGGAAGTCATGGAGAAATTCTCTTTGAAACAAAGGTCTCCCAAAGTCTCTTGAAGTCTTTTCCCCTCAGCCCCTCAACTCTACCAGGCCCTCTTTAATCTGGTGAATGCTACTGAGGTAGAATTGAAAATATGGTGGGGTTTGCAAGTGACTATGCATGTCCAGACTTCAAGGAAAGATGAGATATAAGTCTGCAGTGAGCAGAATTGCTCAATGATACAGGCAAAGCAAAGATGGTGGCCTCACCTGTAGATTCCAATATTTTCTTGGGACTGGAAAATGGAGGAAGGGGAAGAGGGTTATCACTCTGTTGTATATAACCAAATATGCTCATATTTTGAAGCCTGGATGCTTTGGGTACCTGGGGTCATATAGACACAGCTTCATCTTATGCTTTGAGATCTCAAGAAAATTGTTGACATCACTTTGGTCTTCTTTTCTCTTCTGCAAATGGAGAATAGTAATAGTGACCTTATAAAGTTGCTATAAGTAAAAAAATAACAATATAATCTGGTGGAGGATTTGCAGCTGGAATCTTGTATGCATTAAACTTTTCCATATTGTGATTCCTAGTTCCTCAAATAAAATTTTTAAATAAGAATCAACACTTGACTAGCATGAGAGACCATTGTTCTTCCTACCACCCACCTCTCACACACACCTGTGCACATGCATGAATACATGTTCATACACGCACATACAAACACACACACTAATATGTATTCTCTTCCATATAAGAAAGTCAATGTTTTTAAATCAATTTATTTAGAAAAAAAGGATAATTTCTTTAGATCTATTTTTTACACAATGAAAATAGTGCCTACCCTTAAATAGTTTTCAAATAACTAAATTTTAAGATCAGAATTTGAGGATTTACTGATTAAGTGGTAAGAAAAAAGATCGGCAATGACCAGGAAGTTGGAGATAAAGGTAATATTTTATCCTTACCTGTTAATAAAACAATGACATAAGAGTAAGCTGGCTGAGGAGGAAGAGTATAATGATGCAGAAACATAGCACTGCATTTATAAAATGCCTTTAGCACAGCAGAGAGCAAAGGAAATCCAATATCTGTGTCATGGAACAGTAATAATATTGCTCATCTTCCCCTCTTTGCATGTCTATTATCAAAGTTAGGCATTTTGCTTATAGGCAATAACATGTTAAAGTATTTGCTGATATCAACTCCTTGGAATTAAATGTAGTTCTTGGGCAATGCAAATATAATTTTTGAAATGCAAACATATGTTCATATACCAGTAATCCTGAATTCATTAAAATAAAATCTACCTGCTTATATCAGCATGTTTGGGTCCCAAACTCTATTCATAACATTTAGGTAAGACATCCAATGTCTTATATTTACCAGTCATGATATTTACTAGTACTTAGATTTCAGCAATAATCAATACATAGGGTAAAATGTAACATATATTTCGAAATAGATGATTAAAAGTCAGATATAAAATTTAAGCATTGTATTTGTACATTCACAACTGTGACAACTGAAATATGTATTCTGAAAGTATATGTATCTTGAAAACAACCCAAAGTTCAAACATCATTCTTAACTGAGTTCAGTTTAATATCAAAAAATGTCATGCCAAAGACAGTCTAATTTTGGAAAGTTTTTACTTGAGGGGAAACAGGGTCGGTTTGAAAAGACGCTGGGTAAATTTTCCAGTATTATATTCACTGTTGCCAACATGACAGCACCATGTTGGAATTGAAGACAAGGAATAATACAGAAAGAGAACATAAGAACAAATGCAGCAAAGGGTTTCTTCAAACCACACTGTATCTCTCGCAGCTATTCTCTCCCGGGACTCAAGGAGACAGGCAGATGCTTTCAACCTAGTTCTGAAGAGAAGGTACTAATGGTGGTTTTCTCCCTAAACCTAAACACACCTGCCTATCTCTTGGTAGTGAGAAAAAATCTCAAGGGAGAGACCCCCTTTCTCATTAAGAACCCTGTGCTGCATGCATGAAAATCAACAGCTTCCAAAGGGGGCTCTGATGTGATGCCTCCAGCTGGAATACTCGCTGATAGATGGGAAGAAAGACACTAAAGAGGACCTCTGGGAGATTTTGAGGGAACTTTTTAGAATATGCCAACCACAAACACTCATTAAATACCTCATGCCTAAAATGAAGCTTTGAGCTGTAGGGAGACAAAGATTCAGACAGCATCAACTGCCCAAAAGGAATGTGCAACTGGTAGATGATAGATTCTCTCCATAAAATTGTTTAATCAAAGAGAATTTCTAGCTATACTGTCAAGTGAGATAAGTAAATGCATCTATGTCCGAGTGCAATAGACCATTCTTCAGCCACCCTTATAAGACAAACTATGCTAATAGTCACCATTTATTTAACACCTGTCATTGTACTGAGCTTCTGAAAGCGAGTATGTTGATACCAAGTAAACTAAATGACTGTTTCTTTGGAGGTTTGTGTTTTGTTCGTTTGGTTTCTTTTTTTAAAATTTTCTCTAGCAAGTGACATATATACTCATTGTATTTTAGGCAAGATAAGCAGGAAAAGCTCCAAGAAGCTCTTATTGTCATGAAGGGCAAAACAAAAGGTCCAAGCTGGCTTTTAAAGGTGTCAGACATCTCCAAGGTTGTACTGTCCTGTACTAAAAAGGTTTGGGAACCCACACTATTTCACATTTCATGGATGATCTGAAGGTAGTGACCACTCCATCCATCCACGGTGGTGTAATTTTTGCTCTATAAACGACAGGCTACATTGAACCAGGCAGCGATTCGGAGATTATTTGTGGTAAGCATTCTTCCAAGGGCAGAGAACAGCTGTTGATAAAGGCTCTAGTTTTTGCTATGCACAAAGAACTTCTTTTAATCAACACCCTATTGCCTCTTGTGCATATCTGAGGGATGGACTACCATTGAGTAGTAAGCATTTCTTTTTCCTTATGTGTAATTTCTGCATACAGAATTTACGGGACTCAGCACTAAGAAATGAAAGGATACTTCTAGTGAAATTTAATTAAGTGCTATATCTTGGAGGACTGTTGAGTTTTTCTTCCTTGGTTATAATGATTCATTTATCCACATCTCAGTCTAAGTATCTCTGAGTCTACCACCATGATAGATTTGTCTCAAACACCTAGGGATATAAAATTATTGTATGTATTGAATATAATGTGACATAATAATAGAATTCAGTATACCTAAAATATATGAGACTATATTGAGAATGTCACATGTTAAGCCTTTTTAAAGGATTTATTTTATATTTAGTTTGACTTTTGAATTAAAGATTTACCAAGTGACCAGTGAACCTCTGAAAACTATTGCCCTCTTGCCTTTTCTCTGAACTTTTCAGTGTTATGTGAATGTCAATCCACAACAAACACTTTCCCCAATCTCTAGGAACAATAGAAGTCACCGGTTCTCTGAGGGAAAAGGAAATGGAGAGCTAAGTTTAAAGCAGATAACCTACTAAGTTTAAAGCAGATAACCTAGTATTATGGAATTCATCATGTTAAAAACTGCATGGTAAATTGGTAGGCTATCAAACAATTAACCAGAAATGTAATTCATTGAATAATCATGTCTGTCTCTTTCAGACACTCACACACATACACATGCACACAGCTTATAGACAAGATTTACAAAACCTTAGACTCATAGAAAAAAAAGAGAAAATTCTAATATTAGAAATAGGAAACACATACCACAGAATGAAGGCAGGTAGGCAGGAAAGGGCCCCCTTTTTTCAAAATTCTGTATTACCAGATTGAATATAAGTGAATGGCTTAGTGTTTCCATGTCCATCAGAAAAATCTGAACACAGTAAGTCATTTTCTATCAACCAAACTCTGCACTGCACTGTAGCACTGTCATCCCATTGTTCATCAAATTGCTCAAGCGGGAACCAGTAACGTCTCCATTGTGAGACTAGTTGTTACTGTTTTGGGCATATCGAATACGCCACAGGTAGCTTGCCAGGCTCTGCCGGGCGAGCGGGATACTCTCAATAGCTTGCAGGGCTCTCCAAGAGGGACGGAGGAATTGACCCAGGTCAACCAAACTCATGATTAAGAAATTGCTCTTTGGAGACTGGAGCAATAGCACAGTGGGTAGGGTGTTTGCCTTGCACACGGCCAACCCCAGTTCAATTCCCAGCATCCCATATGGTCCCCCAAGCATGGCCAGGAGTAATTCCCGAGTACATGAGCCAGGAGTAACCCCTGTGCATTGCCAGGTGTGACCCAAAAAGCAATAAAAATAATTAAAAATTGCTCTTTGTTTTTATGGTCATAAGAATATGTATGGTATTACGTTGTTTCGTTTTCAGTTGCTTTGACGGTTTTTAAAATTTATTTATTTATTTTTGTAAAGTTGTTCATTCACTATTCCAATACCAATCCCACCACCATTATTTCCAGTTGTTCTGGCCACCCCTCAAGCCTGCCCCTACAGCAGTTTCTGGATAATTTATTTAATATTGCTCGTGTTATACACTAAAAATGATCCAAACATATTTCCTTAAAAGAAGGCGTGTGAATATTATAGTATCTCACCATTGAGTCATTAAGCCCTTATAGAAGAGATTACTAAAAAGTTTTTACAGGTTACGCCTGGTGTGTTCATATTTTATTATTCAAGATTCATTGCCTTCTACTTTACATGCCATGCAATATACACTCCTGGTATACCAGTGGTATAGATTTTGAGATGTTGCATGGCTTCGCGGCCACATACTCCAGGAATTCAAAATTTTGAATGGGGTGATACAGCTGGAGTTAAATTTTTAACTGAATGGTAACTGGGCAACGGAGCCTGGCACAGGAACGGGAAGCATCTCTGAAACTGGCTGCTCTTTTTCCAGATTTATTTATGAGTCTCTGGATCAAGGCCTTCTTTGGAGCATGGCTGATGAATGAACTTGCTTGGTGCCAGAGGCAGTTCCAGAACTGGTCTAAATTTGACCCACAAGCAACAATCAAAAACTCCCAAATGAAAACCCAGGTCCAGATGGTTTTACTAGTGAGTTCTACTGAACATTTAAAACAAAAAACAAACAAACAAACAATCCCCCTAATCCAGACTTATTATCTATTTTTATAAACCTTTAAAAAATCTACAAGAAGAAATAGAATTTCTTCCAAATAATTTCTAGAAGGCTGACACTACCTTAACATCAAAAGCAGATGGAGACCTCACAAAATGAAAAACTACAGACAAATATCCCTGGTGATTATAGATGCAAATATTCTTAAACCTCAGCACACAAAATCCAACAATATACTAAAATGACTGTATATAATGACCAAGTGGGGTGTATTCCTAGGATGCACTAATGACTCATATATGGAAATCAATAAAGTGATATGCCATTTCAACTAGAGATAAAAATCACATGTGACCATATCATACAGAGAATGGTTTTAACGCAAAACACAAAAAAACACAAAAGACACACACAAAAATGTGTGTTTACAGTAAAAACTCTTAACAAAATGGAAAGAGAAGGAACATGGCACAACCTCATCAAGACAGCACAACCTTAGGTAACAAGATAGTTAATGCTGAAAAACTGATGGCTTTCCTGCTAAAACCAGGTGTACAAGGAAAAAAATGCCTGCTCTCACCATTAAAGATTCTAGCAGAATTATTAGAAACAATAACCCAAAAAAAGAAAAGTGGTGGGTTGCAAAACAAAAATGGTGTAGGCAGGTAGACAAGGCAGGCCCCCTCCCAAGGCAATGACAAAAGCCAACCTTGCAGAACACAGGAAAAACAAGAACTAAGGCCTGATAGGACCCTCACCTGGCTGCAGGAACAAAGGCCAGGAAAGGAATTTCAAAGAAGACCATCACCATTGCCAACCCCCCTGACAACCTCCTTAGCAAGGAACTTTTACCTAGGTAGGAGCCCATGAGGGGGCAGGCTGGAGAAACCCTATAAAGGCCACCTTGAGCAAAGGAAGCACATCATATGCTACCTGAGTGCCTGAGCCCATGTGCTATTTGTGCCCATGCGAGCACATGTGGTGACCGAGCACATGTGTCGCCTGCATCTCCCCTCTTGATATGTGCACTTTCATGCTTTTGTGGTTAATGCTGGGATATGTGTAGAGGCTCTCTCCACCCTTGGAGAAGCCCATGTTTTCTCTCTCTCTCTCTCTCTCTCTCTCTCTCTCTCTCTCTCTCTCTCTTTCTCGCTCTCTCTCTCTCTCTATCTCTTTCACTCACTCACTCTCTCTCTCCCACACACGTACACTATCTTCCCTCCACACCTTCAAAAACCTCCACAGAAAATCTGTTTTACTTCACTGCTTGTCTACTCCTGAAATTCCTTTCTGCAAGCAAGACAAGAACCCAGTAACCCTGGGTCCCGGGTGGCAGAGGCAGATTTGGAGAAAGTGACTTCTTTCTCCTCCCCACTCACATGAGCCACCCGTGGCGTCTACTGACATAAAAAATACCATGTTATTGCATATTGCAATGGAATATGCAACAACAAGATAAAGTGAAAACAATTCCATTTACAACTGCATCCAAAAAATCAAGTACTTAGGAATCAACTTAACAAAGGAGGCAAAAGACTTTTGCACCAAAAAGCTCTAAGCACTATGAAAAACAAAAGTAGAAAAGATACAAAAAGATGAAAAATATTTTATGATTTTGAAAGACAACCTATCCAAAGGATTACACAAATTCAAAGCAATTCTTATCAAAATTCTAATGGCATTCTTCAAGAATATAGATAAAAAAATTTAAAAGTTGTACAAAAATACAGCTTTGTTTCCTAAATGATCAAAACAACCCTGAGGAAAAAATACGAGAAGTATTGCATTCTCTAAACTTAAACCATGATGCGAACTATAGTAATTAAAGGAAGGTGGTACTGTAATAAAAGCAGACATTCATTACCAAGGATTATAATTGAGAACCCATATATCAAACTGTTACATGGGTTACTTTATAAAAAATTATGCATCAAAATCATAAAATGAAAAAAGGAAAGTTTCTTCAAACAACAATCTTGGAAAAACTGGATAGCTACATGCAAAAGAATGAAATTGTACTATTATCTCACTGTCACTGTATCACTGTCATCCCATTGCTTACTGATTTGCTCGAGCGGGCACCAGTAAAGTCTGCATTGTGAGACTTGTTACTGTTTATGGCATATTGAATATACCATGGGTAGCTTGCCAGGCTCTGCTGTGCGGGCAGATACTCTCAGTAGCTTTCAGGGCTCTCTGAGAGGGGTGGAGGAATCGAACCCGGGTTGGCCACATGCAAGGCAAATGCCCTACCCGCTGTGCTATCGCTCCTACATGAAAAAAAAATTAGTGTTCGTGGTACTGACATATCTGAGCTCGTGGCTTTCCAACCCAGTGAACGCCGATAGACCAGTACGAGACAACTGCAGCCCACCGGCACAGTGACCCGGCAGTGTGATGCTGGGTACTGGCCATGACATGACCAGCTTTGGACCCAGATGTCCAAGCAGCTCTCACGGCAAGAAACCAACAGTGAAAACTAAAGCGTTCCTGGCCTCACTCACTCTGAGGAAAGATGAGCAGCGGCCCCGTGGGGTGTCATGTGAGTGAGTCCGGAGCCCACTATTGCAAAATTCAAAATGGTTTAAAGGGGTGAAATATTTGTTGCAGGTCAGTAGACAGGGGTAAAGGCCTGGTGGTGAGTTTTGGGGAAACAAGGAAAAGGCCCAGCCCTGAATAGCCAAAGGCATGAAGATCACATTCCTTTGAGGTGCATATCCTTAGCCTTTGATGAAAAGCTGACACACCACGTAGATGCAGAAACAGAGACCCCACCCAGAGAAGGGTGTACCCTCTGGAGAAAGGAGAAGTTACAGAAGAATAACTGGAATAACTTTTGGGATGCATAAAATCCAAGTCAAAACAATTTGGAGGAATCGTATATAATCTCCCTCCAAAAGCGTTCCAGGGTTTTCCTTCCAAACCCATGTTCTCTCTTTGACACCTCTCTCTCCCTCTTTCTTCCTCTCCCCCTGTCTCACTCTCCCTCTCTCTCAAATTCTTTTTAAAAAAACCTATTTTACTTCACTGATAAAATGGTTTAAAGATTCAGATGTTAGAACTGGATTCCTGGGGCTGGAGCAATAGTATAGCGGGTAAGGCATTTGCCTTGCACGCGGACTACCTGGGTTTGATTTCCAGCATCCCATATGGTCCCCTGAGCACCGCCAGGGGTGATTGCTGAGTGCATGAGCCAGGAGTAACCCCTGTGCATCTCCGGGTGTGACCCAAAGAGTAAAAAAAAAAGAAAGAAAAAAAAAGAACTGGATTCCTAAAACACCATCAAAGAAAACATGGGCAACACCATCCATAATATTGATTCCTACTGATGCAGGAATTCATTGCCACAGGGCCCTTCCCTATCTACCTGCCTGCTGTACTACAATGTATTCTAAAATTATACCCTAATAGAAATGGAAACAAAAGTGAAAATAAACAAGAAAATAAAAAATAAACATCAAACCAAGAAGATTCTGTACTGTGAAATAAACTGTCACTAAAGCATGAAACATTCTATTAAGTGTGAGAAAGTATTCATATATCATATATATATATATATCTAAGGGCAAAAATATCAAGATATGTAAAGTACACAGAAAACCCAATAACCACACAGCAAACAGCCTCATCAAAATATGGAAAGAAGAGTTGATTAGTCACTTCTTCAAAGAAGACACAGATACACAGATGGCCAGCACACAGATGAAGAAATATTCATCATCACTGAATATCAAGAAAATTCAAATCAAAACAATGAGAGACTATCCCATACCAGTGAGAATGGTCTATTATCAAAGACACCAGATATAAAAGGTGTTGAGAAGGATGTGGTGAAAAAAATAACACTTATTCACTCTTGGTGGAAATATAAACTGAATGAGTCTCTGTAGAAAATAGTTTGGAGATTTCTCAAATATTTAAAAACAGAACTGCTATATGATCCATCAATTCCATTCCACTCCCAAGCATGTAGCCAAAGAACACAGAAACACCAACTGAAAATGCATAGCCACATCTATGTTCATTGAAGTAATACTTACAATAGAAAAGATCTAACAAAAATCCAAGTGCCTAAGTACAGATCGGTGGATAAAGAAGTTGTGGTATGTAGTACTATTCATTGTAGAATATTACTCAGTGATGAAAAAAGATGGACTTTTGTATTTTGGTATAATATGGATAGAACTAGAAGGTGTTATGCTAAATGGAGTAAGTCAGAGGAAAAAGACCAACTTTCCATGATTTATTTAAAGGTAGTGCACAGAAACAAAGAAAGGGAATAGACAATGGCCAATGGAAACAAAGCCTTAGACTCTGACAGAAGAATGTAGATCATTAAAAGTGGGGAACATAGAAATAAAGTTTGCTCGGACCAAATGGCACAGCTCAGGACCAAACAGTGATCAGCTGATGAGACAGCAACACTCCTGGAGCCAGAGATCACTTGGCACGTGCACAGAAGACAGGATTTATGGCCCAGCGGGTGCCAGGAAGCTACCAGGCTACATTCCATGCTTCCTCACATGGACTCCCTGTAGATAACAGAAGACCAGACCAAACGCTCCTGTCCCATTGGTCTCTGTTCCCTTTTCCTGACCAAAACACCTTAAAATCCAGCTTAGACTCTCCCAGGGTGTGGCTCTGCTCCAGTCTTACTGGGGGCTCTGGGGTCTTCCCAGAAGTGCATCCCAATAAACTTCTCCTATTCCTTCACTTTTACTTGTCTCTCTCCCTCTGACTGTGTCTGCTGAGGTCAGTAGGGAGGGAAACACTAGGTGGAAAATTCCTAATGGACTACAGTGAGGGAAATTGGCAATTTGGAGGTGAATGTAGCATGGCAACACTGTCCCCATAAAATAAAGAAACGTTCTGTAAATCAATGTTACATTATTGAAAAATCATGCATAATAATTTTAAAACCATTTTTGAAAAACCTGAATGGCCAAGGCTTAGCTATAAGCTAATCTCAAACTGGCCCACACTGAATGGCCAAGACCTGTTCAGTTTGGAGATATGATGTGTTATGCCCTTGTTCCTCCTGGAAGACAAAAACCAATGAAGAGAATTTGCTTATTTTAGGAATATAGAATAGGGCAGGTTTTCTGAGCATATGAAAATATGAAGTCTTTTATTTCACTGATAATTATCAAACACCTCCTACATCCCAGGTCCTATATAAGATTAGAAAACACACAGATAATAAAACAAAATCCTGACTTCAAGGAGCTAATAACCTATGACACAAAGAAGGAAATGCCCTAAAATGCATTAAACGCCTTGGCAGAGGAACAAACTGTTGTTCACTGTTCAGAAATGGGAAGGAACAGTGTCTGTGTCTTCCTCTAACAGGAACAAGTTTTTCAGAGGAGAAAATGTTTAGATTTGCAAAATGAATATTTTTTAAAGAGGTGTAGGAGGGCAGACAGTGCGTGGTAAGCGTGGAGACAAGACAGTCCTACAAAATGTTTCCAGAATGGTATGTGCAAAAGCAGACTGACTCCACATAGTTAAATATATTCTGAGCAGGCTTGGCTTGAGATGTGTGTGGCCAAACACTCAACAGTTACATGTGACTGTAGGGACACTTTTTGGGTGTGGTTCACCACGCCATCTGTTGACTTTATCTAAGTACACAAGAGACTGTAGGTGAGCCTCGTCTAATCAGTTGAAGGCCTTCAAAGTGAAAACAGAGGTTCTACAGAACAGGAGGAATTCTTCCTCAAGATGAACACAGATATCCTATGCATCTAGTTTGCCCTAGAAATCTCAGACTTGTTAACCCAAACAATCAGATAATTAGCTAATCTATGAACATAGTTTTCTAACATCTTTTCTCCTATTTCCCTGGAGACCCCTGACTGATACACAAAAGGTACATGGTATTCTAGTTCAAGAAGAGGAAATTCACTATGACCAATATTCAGAAGGCCATAAGAGATATTGAGATGGGACCATAAGAGAAATTGACATCACTAGGAAGAACCAAGTGAAGCTATTAGGATTCTTATCCTATACGTGAATAAAAGAGCCACTGAAGATTTCTGGCAAGAACTGTCGCTTCTCAGAAATATTCTCTCGACCATTTCAAGCAGAAGATAGAGAGGAGGCCAAAAGCTTTCTGGTCATGGGAGAATGGCCTGAGAGACACTGTGTTTTTGTCTAGCTGGACCTCAGGATTTGATCTCCCTATCACCCCTTTTCCTCTGTGTCTGCTTCACAAGGCCGCGGCAGCGCTGTTTTCACCATGCATGTGTGGTGAGTTCTCTGAGCAAGACATGGTTTGTTGATTCCTAGAATTTCATGTCACTCAGCCCTTTAAAGGACCCCAATGCAAGATCCATAAACACAGATACTGTGCCTGCTGCTTGCCTCCCCAGGCCCATCAAAATGGCAATTGTCACCATCCTGAGTGACACTCCTGGAAATTCATCACCATGTCACATTTGGCAGCTGAATCAACAGGCACCTTTTATTTATTTATGAGCTGAGCACTGGGGAGCAGTGAAAGTTCCGTCTCCAGATCTAGAGAGTTGGCTGCTGATTTCGAGAGAGCAGCATATTTATTCAAAACCATTCTCAGCTGCATGAGACCTTTATGCATTTGGAAGTAATAGACTGGGATTATTCAGACTTCCTGTGCAGACCTCCGTTCATTGCCTTCCCCAAAGGCTGGAGGCGGCCCCACAAGTGAGAAGGTTCCAGTCAATCAGAAGGGCAGCATTCATCACCAGGTGATTTGTTTACTGCCTTTCTCCTAAAGACTCCTCGCTGCATTGTAGAAAAATCACTAATCTGCCAGAAAAATGTGGCCACCTTCCTACTCAGGCTCAGGAGAACACAACTACGCAGGAAGCACCAAGGGTTTGATGGGAAAAGAGTTTGGTAACTCAGCTGAGAGAAGAAAAAGGACCAGCAGCCCAGCTGGCTCACCACTGCCCGTTGCCAACCCAGAGAAGACACGGAAAATAAAACAGTCCCCGGGCAGCCCCCCAGTCTAGCCAAATTAATAACGTGCCTGGCTTCGCTCTGGGCCTCTGTACTGGGGAGGAGTGTTCATTGAATTGGGTGACATTCAATACAGGATTCTGCCTTCTGGATTCTTAGTATTTTGATGTCATGAAATATTCAGAATTTTCTTGACTTATGTTAGGATAGAGATAGCACAGCAGAAAGGGTGTTTACCTTGCACGCAGCTGACCCAGGTTTGATTTCTCCATCCCTCTCGGAGAGCTCAGCAAGTTACTGAGAGTATCCCGCCGGCGTGGCAGAGCCTGGCAAGCTACCCGTGGCATATTCAATATGCCAAAAACAGTGACAACAAGTCTCGCAATGAAGACATTACTGGTGCCCACTCGAGCAAATCAATGAACAATGGGATGACAGGACTACGACAGCACTACAGTGCTCACTTAAATTCTGCAGAAAGTGTTTACAACATTCTCTCCGGACTAAGAAACTAGCACAAGTTTCAACCACTTTCTTTTTTCTCAGACAAATCCAAGTTGCAAGAAATAGAATGGGGAGTCTGAAGAGGCCTTTCTGGACCAGGAAAGAAGAGAGGCAATGTCATGAGGGGAAAGGTGGTCCCCAAATATTTAGCTGCTTTCTGATCTCACTGATACCCATATAGGAGCCTAACTGCATGAACTCCTCCAATCACTGGAAGAAAAGATGTGGGGTCAATAATGTAGCTCCTTAAACTGTCAGTCACCTCCATATGGAGAGGAGTAACTGAATATGGGGCAAAGATGATTAGGAAAAATTGGGGCAGCAGAAAATGGTTTCTAAAAGCAAAACAACACAAAATAATTCAAAATCCATTCTGTTTAACAGTCTAAGCTTTAATTTTTTTTTTTTTTTTGGCTTTTTGCATCACACCCAGCAATGCACAGGGCTTACTCCTGGCTCTGCGCTCAGGAATCACTCCTGGTGGTGCTGGAGAACCCTATGGGATCCTGGGAATGGAACCCAGGTCGGCTGTGTGCAAGGCAAATGCCCTCCCCGCTGTTACTGTTGCTCCAGCCCAAGAGTCTAAGGTTCAGAGCAGTGTTCTCACGCACAAGTCTGCAGCTGCAGAGAGCTTGAAAACCACTGGTCTACCTGCTAACAATGTGTGAAAATTCACACTATCCACAACCTCTCCAAATTTTGGTATTCTACCACTTCTTTTTTGTGGACCAGTATATGAGACAAGGGCCTGTTGCAGATGCGAAAAGGTTGAAGAACACTGGCCTAGAGCACAGGCTAGACTTCAAGTTGGAGACTATTTCGCAGAGAACTAGCCTCTGCTCCAGCACAGAGCTACAAACTCAGTCCCTTGACCTTGAAGAGCCAGGATTTAGAGCCACGATTTCAGTCCAAGATTTCCCTGGGGGAGAATGGTTGTCTTCCGTGTTGGTTTGGTTTTAATGACCTTTCCTAGCCCCTTAGTGTAAACTACCAGCAGCACATGACTGATGCCAGTGGATTTCCTCCTCCCTGATCCCAGCTTTCAGCACTTTGGGAGATGACATTCTCTCCTCAGTGATAATCTTCACTTCTAACTATTGATTTTTATCCCCAGTATAGCCCTGACAATTCTTCTCCAGTGTCGAAAATGGCGTGATGTGATCGATGTCTTCTCATTTCGGTCAGACCAATGACGTCGTGTCGTACTTGATCTTCTGTGCTTTCACCATCAGGTCCTCTATGGATGTTTCTGATGCCAGCATATGTGCGTTAAAAGTACAGACAGTCATTTTAGTCTTTCTTTGTTTTGTCAGTCTAGTTCGTCTCTGAGATTTTTTTCAGCCTCTCCTTGCTCATCTTTCTTAACTCTGCGATATTGGGTGCTCTTTCGGTGCCAAGTGAATGAGACCCATTGTTGTTACTGTTTTTGGCATATTGAATACGCCATGGGTAGCTTGCCAGGCGGGGTACTCTCTACTCTCGGTAGCTTGCCAGGCTCTCCGAGAGGGATGGAAGCTTTGAGGGCGGCCTCCAATTGCCCTTAGAGGTGTTCCCATGGTTCACACCATATTTGAACCCTATCAAATATGGTGTGGGAATACAAGATACAAGACAAGTGATGGCCCTGACGCTGACCAAAGGCCCAGAGAATTCAAAAGTATTGTGACAGACCTACTTGCTCAGCCTGGCAAAGGGACGGACATTGGTTCCTTGTCAGCTACATTTTGCTATTTCCTTCTTTAAGTCCCCAGAGTCTAAGGTTGTTGCCTACATCCAAGTGTCCAGATGCCATAATCTGTGTATTTGCAGACGCCTCATAAGGCCACACAAAAATCTTCTGAAGAATAAGGCACAGTTGTTAGGTAATCACAGAAACCTTAGACACCCTCCACGGAACATAGAGATTGTGATGGCCCTGGAAGTCATACCAAATGGAGAGAAGAGCACTGGGCATTTGAAACCTCTTGTCAACCCATCACTGGATGTGGGCTATTCCCTGAAGAGAGGATTCGACCAGGCAGGCCTCAGGGGAGAGTGAGACTGAGCTGAGAGCTGTCCACCCTTTCGATCCCCACAGCTTGGAAATGGGCTTAAGCCCTTCACGGGGTTATCTTGAAGATTTCTCAAGGGTGGTTCTTTGAGGAGTCAATATTTTCCTGCCCATCTGGCTTCTTCCCACTCCCCCTTGTCCCTGCCACTTCTCTCTTTGAAGCCCAATCTGTATACTCCCAACTGACTACACCCCTTCTCGGATTCCCTACCTTCCTACTGATTCTCTTCTTTGCAAATGTGTCTGACTTGCTGCCTCTGGAATTTGATGGATTCTTTCCCCACCAGCAGAGTCTCATAAGGCCCAAAGGATTCCCTTCATTTCTTTAACTTGATCATTTCTATATATATCTTCACTTGCATGACCCTCATGTCTTTTTTAATGACACCCCCTCAGTCTGCATCCCCCACCCACAAAGTCACATGCAAGAAAATACACAGCCAGGTCATACAGTGTCGTCAGGCCAATATAGGTTTCTTACTTATTTAATGCATAAGAGAGAAAGAGAGAGAGAGAGAGAGAGAGAGAGAGAGAGAGAGGGAGAGAGAGAGAAATGGTCTTAATCTCAAAACCAGGCAAGTCCACTGAGGTAGAAGGCACTCATATATGGAAGTAGCAGTAGCACTGTAGCACTGTCTTCCCGTTGTTCATCGATTTGCTCGAGCGGGCACCAGTAATGTCTCCATTGTGAAACTTGTTGTTACTGTTTTTGGCATATCAAATACGCCACGGGGAGCTTGCCAAGCTCTGCCATGTGGGCGAGATACTCTCAGTAGCTTGCCAGGCTCTCCAAGAGGGATGGAGGCAAACGCCCTGCCCGCTAAGTGATACAATTCTCCCACTTCCAACCTGATTCCAGGAAAGCTGTTGCCACCTTCGGCTTAAAGATCTCTACCTGGTTTTTGTGCAGAATGATCTCAGCAGCTGCTGCAGGCACACACGAGAGCTCGGCTGACCCCAGAACCAGACCAGTCACGATGTGGAACTCCGAGCTTGTACCTCTCCACTTCCCAATCCCTCCGGCTAAATTACCTCTCAATTATATGTGACATAAACTTTCAGGTTCTTGGTTCTTTGTTTAATAGTCAGACAAATAATAGATTTAATTGCTCGTGGAAGACCTATACATTTTTCAAAGGAAAAGTTAATGAAATGGGAAAAGAGCGAAGCTGCTCTGGCTTGCCCTGTCAGCAAAAAAAAAAAAAAAAAAAAAAAGCCTTACTGGCTTCTAGCAGGTGACCCCTGATTTTTGCTTTATCTTTCTTACCTTTTCATTTTGTTGGTTATAGCTGCGGGGGTGACAGAGCAGAGAATATCTCTTAGTGAGCTGTTATTGGTTTGAAACTATCTTATTGCTTTGTGGAGAGAAATTGCAGGAAGCATTTTTAGATATTGATATCTGTTTGTCACAGAAAGTACAGTCATTCATAGGGGTTTTCGACAGGTCAATTTTGCAGAGAATCAACTCCCTCAAATATGTGCTTTCTTATTTGTAAGTATAGCCTCACCCATAATTCACCAAATGGGCCCTGGAATCTTTGCCCATCTTCTCCCTGCTGCTCAACCTTGTCCCAAATTTGGGGAAATATTTCCATTGTCCCAGATGTGGGGAAAATATTTCCATTGGCTTTGGGTCCACGTAGTCACTCATCCTCCAATTCATTTCATTTGTAGTTAGGAACTTAGCTGATTTTATTATTTTGCATTATTAAGCATCGTCTGTTTCCAGATGGTCTGCAGAGTCGGCCTGAATAAGACTGTGCCATCGACCCTTTGCTAATCGATCACTAGGGGCACATGTTCTGCAGGCTTCGCTTTCAATAACTGGTCTGTGTTTTTCCAAATGAATTTACATTTTTATGTTCTACTGATGACTTCTCTGGAGACACATACCATGAAAGGCTGGCTCTCTATTATTACATGTACAAGTCATAAAGCTATGTAATAAGACTCATAAAACATGCAAATAGTTCTTTTCTGGGAGGGAAAGGAACATGATCAGACCTAAAATAAGAAGCTTTACAAAGTTGATTACTTTGCTGGGAAGCAACAGATAAGAAAGGAAGAGGAAATTTCCTTTGGAATGTCCACTTCCAAATCCATCCATCCAGTCAGCCATTGTCTATTCATCTGCATGCTAAAAGAAATATAGAGGACAAGTCTCAGATGTCAGAATTAGAGGCTGGAGTGATAGAACAGCGGGTTGGGCATTTTCCTTACATGCTTCAGACCTAGGTTCAATCCTCAGGATCCCATAAGGTCCCCAGAGCACCACCAGGAGTAATTCTGAGTGCAGAGCAAAGAGTAACCCCTGAGCATTGCTGGGTGTGACCCAAAAGCAAAAAAAAAAGCCATAATTATAGATGACCAGGGTAGTTACTTATAGTGCTCCAGAGAAAAGGGGTTTTATAATGTTTTACTCTCAGACAGAGTGTATTCTTCTTACTCCCCAACTTAGACCTCTATGGAAGCCCCATTGTCTGTGTTCTCCACCTCTTTGGAGACCTCACTTCAATCCTGAGACCCACCTTTCCATCTTTAAATTTTTTCCTTCCCTCCTCTATTCACTTCTGTAGTTCACAGTATCTTTCCCCATGGGCCTCTCTGTCTCACTACACCCAGCTTGTGACTTATGTTCAGTCTATGGTCTTTCTATTTTGGGAAGGTTCAAGACTATTTCATGCACTTCAGAAGCATACACTTTACCTACTACCACCCTACCCCCTTGCCCAACATACTCTAGAGCCTACTTCTTAACTTGTTGGTCTTGAACCTTACAAGTGTGTGTCACTGAATTTGGGGATTCGTAAAATTTGGCAACAGTCAGAAGTTCTCTGAATGTGCAACAACTGAAAATTAATTCAAAACCAACCATGTAATAAACCCAAGATGTTTCTGGTCACACTTGCCTGTGTTTTATTTCTCAGGGGTCGGGGAGTGTCTTAAATAGAAAAAGCCTAAGATGCCCTGCTCTAGGGTTTATGCAATAGTTGCTACAACTTGCACACACTCAACAATTCTCGTGCACTTCAGGTTTTGAAGCAGGTCCACACTGGCCTAAAACCCTGCCTGTTCATCTTCTGTCTGTTCTCCATACTTCAGACAAAGTAAAATTTTAATGCAAATTCCATTAAGTAATCCTTCCACTTCCACTTAAATATTTACCAAATTATTAATCTCCAAGACAAGCCTTCCTGGACCTGCCACCTCTGCCTGCCCATATGTCTTTCTAGCTCCTCCCTCCCTGCTCCAAACACAGAGCTGCTTTGACATCCTTACACACCAGGGTTCCTCCTGCTAAGACAGCTCCGGAAGGCTGTTCCTCCGATGTAAGCACTGTTCTTCCTTAAAATGCTGAGACTTTTATCATCTGGTTCTCAACTGCATAAAAACCTCCCTAATCTACGGGGGATTTGTTCCCAAATCCCTTCTAAAGACACACACCTATAATAACATTTAATTTCTAAATTAGGCACAGCTAGGAGTCAGCAACAATAAGGGCACTAAAATAGACAATTATGAAAACATATTATAACATCAGTACGTGAATGTAGACTATCTCTTTAACACAGTAAGAAGTATTTTTATATCACAGGTGACCGGTGGCAATGAAATACTGTGCAAGGAAGCATCAGTGAGGAAGAACCGTTGTGCTTATGGATGGCCTCTTCAATCTTAAATTGCTTTATGTCCTTTGGGCTCCACAATTCATATAACCCTCAGTACTTCTCCTCTGTAGTGTTGCCCACAGTCATGATCAATTTAACTAATGACTAAACTGGTTTCTTTTGATCTCTGGAACTACTCCACAATGACAAAGACTGAACTTCATTTAACACCAAAGCCTATGTTCATGAAAAAAGAACTAGTCCCTGATGTTCCATTTGCTCTCAATGGAATGAACATCTCCGAATGCAGCAGCTATGTGTACCTGGATCGAGAACTCAACATGAGGAACGACTTGGCACCAGAACTGTGCAGGAGGAAGAGAGCAGCGTGGAACGCCTTCAAGAGCGTCAAATAAGTGGTTAAGAGGACAAAGAACCTCCGGCTATGGGAACATCTTTTTGACTCCACAATTCACCCTGCACTAACAGACACTTCAGAGACCTGGGCCCTACGAAAACAGGATGAGAATGCTATTCAGGTATCCCAAAGAGGAATAGAAAGAGCCATGCTAGGAGTATCACGTTTCACTCAAGTGAGAGAAGGAATCCGGAGTTCCAACCTCTGTCGATGGTCAAGAATCAGGGACACTGTCTTGTTTGTCAAGGCATCAAAAATTAGATGGGCTGGGCATGTAATGCGATTCAGAGATGACCACTGGACTAGAGCTGTTACTCTATGGGACATCAAAAGACCTCATGGCCACCCACCTACAAGATGGTCAGACTTCTTCGTCAAAACCCTGGATGAACGATTTGAGGCTCTTCCTGTTCCTGAAGCAAGCAGATATCATTGGGCTACACACGAGCATTTTACAGGGACAAATGGAGGTGTTACTGGCGCCCGCTCGAGCAAATCGAAGATCAAGGTAATGACAAATGATACAAATGATAACACCAAAGCCTAGAACTTAGCACAGATTCTGTAATCCAACAGGAATGCCATAAATATTCCTAAATAAGTGTACACAGTAATTTAATCCTTGGTCTTTTCCTAACTCAGGTATCTAGACTCTGTTAAAATCATTACTTCCTAGAAAATCATCTTTATATTTCCAAGGCCTACAATTGTTCCAGGAACATCCAGATCACTGCCAGTACACAGTCCTTATAATTTCTCCCAGCTACAAAATTGAAGAACAGATAATGAAGCCCAGGAGCCCCCAAAAGGAAGCAGAGCCCAGAGAATGAGGTACTTGACACTGTTGAAAGTAGAATGCCAATACCTTGGAATGTGTTCTCTATGCCTCAGTAGACCCTCAGCCTCTCTCCTTCCTTATGAGTTCTCCTTCTTGGGTCCATTCATGAACCCATTAACTGAGGTTTCTTCCATAAATATCAATAGTTCATTCTTGAACTTTTTTTCTTGATGCTTGTCTCACTTCAAACCCCAGCCCTTCATGCCCAACTACCTCCTACACTGTAGTTCTCCCACAGACACTTTCATTCATGTGAAAATGAACATTTCCTCTATGTTTTATACCCTCAAACCAAACAAGATAGGGAAAAATAAAACCCTCTTCCTCTCCCCAGGTACTCCATTTCAGGGAATGACAGTACTCGGGGTCTTTATGATTCGAGTCAGAAAACTAAGCCATCCTTGACCATATCTCAATCCCTAGGACCAATTAACCATCCTGTCCTACTGCTCTCACCGCTGCTCAGTTTAAAGGTCTCATCTTTCACGGGGACAGTTGCAACACCTTTCGAGCTAGTCACCCTGCCCCAGATAATGGCTCAAACTACAAGCCAATTTCCTCACTGCAGCAGAGTGATATTTCTAAAATAAAAATGGAATCATGCTACTTTCCTGTTGAACCCATCACGGACTCCCCATTATTCTTCAGACAGAATCTGGAAAATACAACCTGGCAGTCGCTTGTCACTCTCTCCTCCCGAGTCTATGACCAAGCCAACAGGCCCCACTCTTTCCCGCTAAGATTCCTGACCAGTATGGTTTTGACAAAATTTCTGATCTTCGCTTGTCCATTCCTACTTGACCTTCAGGTCTTTGCACAAATATTATTACCTTTTTTCTGTAAAGATTCCCTGATTCTGCCTGAATCAGATTAGTTACTCCTCCTCTGAGTCAGCCACCTGCATTGCTCACTGATTACTTTGGGGGCAGTCACCTATTTAATCTCTGATTGTGATCTTCTGCCCTTGTACCCTCTCCTCTTAACTTCTAATCATTAAAGGCCCGTGTTGCTCTGGGCTCAGACTAAAGGTGTGATCCCTTTCGCCCCAAACCTTACAAACCTAAACTCATCATGATAGAGAGGTCAAGCAAAACCAACTGTAGGTAAAAGGTCAAATTTAAAATAACATCTGAGCTTCATTGCTTATTTGGATTGAGAAGATAGGAATTCAGGCCTAATTTCACATGAACAGAAAGGAAAAAAAGATAAATTGTTGGTAAAATTTTGAAATCAAGACAATGTAATGCCCAAGGCATGATATGTTATGTTCTGTACCATTAGATAGTAATAGAGTATTTCTACCTGGCTCACTGCTGCATTACCAGTGAAAGTATTCTGAATAGAATGGGTTGATAGTTGTAAAACCTACATATAAATAGTTGGCAAAAACCAAGCTGAAGGATCCATTGAGTTTCAAATATCCTTTTCCTCAATACCTCATTGATCACATATATCTTTTGAAACAAGCAATTTCTAGATAAAGGATTAACAGAGCTAGCAAAGTCACCTCCTGTAAGTGAATAAGAGATCGTATGTCTGGGTTACAGATAGTGCGTGGGTACACAGAGTGTAGAGCTGAGTGTCATCCAGCAAAGGAGCACTCTTCTAGGAGTCAGATATCTGCTCATAGTCTGTTTCCAAATCTCTCACCCTCCTGTGACTTGACTTCCTCTTTTGTCCTGTTTTAATTTTTTTTTAAATTTAATTAATGAACGGTGATGTACACAGTTATTGATCATTGAGTCTTAGGCATATAATATTTCAACACCACTCTCACCACAAGTGTCAACTTCCTCTGACCAGTGTTCCCAGATTCAATCCCTAACCCTTAACCTCTGCCTGTCAACTTGCCAGGCACATTGCAAAGTTCCAGTGGCTACAGCTTAGATATTATGTTTTCAGTACCATTGAGTCTGTGTTTTGGATATATCACTATGAAACTCACCCATATCACCAGAATATTGGCTTTCTTTCTGATATACCTAAGGCAGTCTTATTTACCTTTGGGGACAACAGGACAAATAAAGGAAATAACATTCTTGAAATAGCATATCTCTTAAAAGATGCTTGTACATATTAATTTTATTATTTATTTCATAAAAAATAGTTCCTTCTCTTGGTGAAACTCTGAGCACTGGGGAGGAGAGAGAAACATACTGATATAGAAACCAAAAGCAAAAGTGGTGTGGGCTCCAAGCTTCCAGGAAGGGGGTAACTGTTCTGAGACCAGAAAGGGGTACATAGTTTTGCATTTGGTGCCTGCCACCTGACACCTTCTTTCTATATACCAAAGACTTGGTTCCCAGCACCCTCTCTGGACTGATGAACTTGCTGTCTGCTGCTGCCCGGACTAGTTATGTCTGAAGTCTAATATACTCCATGTGAAACCAACGGGAGCCTTTCTACTGCTGCAATTGCATTATATTAGTGAGTTCCCCGTTGAACTATAATTTTATCTAGAGCAAGAAGGCCAAACTAAGATGTCAAACCATTAACTGTAATTCAGTTTCCTGAGTCTTCAAGCGATTTCTTTTGAAAACTTTGCTTTCTCCGGAATATATTTCCCACTCCTTCTCCTTTCCACAGTACTTCCTCTCCTGAGCTACCTCCCTAATGTTTAGTGCCTGACACCTAAAGACTGTGACGCATCCTTGCACAAAGACCACATCTGCCTGCCTTCCAGGACGAGTAGGTACTAATCAGGGAAAAAAAAAAAACAGCACTGCAGCACTGTAGCACTGTCATCCGTTGTTCATAGATTTGCTCGAGCAGGCACCAGTAAAGTCTCCATTGTGAGATTTGTTATTACTGTTTTTGGCATATCAAATACTCCACAGGTATCTTGCCAGGATCTGCTGTGGGGGCAGGATATTCTCGGTAGCTTACCAAGCTCTCCGAGAGGGACGGAGGAATCAAACCCGGGTCGGCCGCATGCAAGGCAAACAAACACCCTACCTGCTGTGCTCCAGTCCAGGAACACAAAAAAAGCTTGTGAAAAAGCTTTGACTCCAGCCTGCTGAACCAGCAGCCTTTAGCCCCTGTAAACCCTTTCCACTGAAATGAGCTTCACCCAGAGCATGGACCATTCCTTTCCTATCATCCCCTACCAGGTCCACAACCCCATTTTTTTTTCTCAAGAGATATCTTATTGACCTCTTGAAATCTTTACAGAAAAAGGTAATAATATTTATGGAAAGGTTATAATATTTATGCAAAAACCTGAAGGTCAAGTAGAAATGGACAGGCAAAGATCAGAAAGTTTGTCAAAACCAGACTGGGAAGAAATCTTAGAGGGAAAGAGTGGGGCCTGTTGGCTTGATCATAGACTCATACTGGTCACAGCTTTTTATAGATGCCATTCATTTTGACCAATCTTCACCACCTTTTGGGTAAAAGCCCAGAACTCCCTCAAGTATTTTCTGACAGCTCACAGGGGCTCGTCTGTGCTATTTCTCTACTAATTTTCCCATGAAAGTTGTGGTCTTCCCAGAGAAACCTCTTACCCCTGTGTACCCTAGTCTCCAATAGCTCCAGAGAGACTGAGATTTCCAGAAGACTTGCCTGGCCATCCTCCATCCCTGCAGACTGCATTGATGTATCAGGGCCACGTTTCCAATGCATGCTCCTAGGATCAAGATGTAATCTACAGATTATATTTTAAATTATGAATTCCATGAGTAAATAATCTGAGGGATTCTTACTGATGATTTCCCTGTTTGGGCCCCTGGACCAGCAATATCAGAATCACTTGGGAACTTCATAAGCATGCAGAAATTTGGGCCCCCATCTCAGAGTAGAATCTTTAACAAAATTCCCGGGCGAATCGTATATGCACTGAAGTCTGAGAACCACTGCTCTAAATTAAACAAAATTAAGCAGATTTCTTTATGCCAATTCCTCAGAGCCCTTAATATGCTAGTATGCATTATAAACTCCAGGAGGCACATAAAGTATGCACGGCTATTATTTTGCAGCAAACACTTTGATAAACCTTGTGTTGAAACTTTATTGTGCCCAGCTGTATGGTGGTCTGGGATTGCTTGAGAAAGATAATCTTCTCATCCAGCCAGTTGGTTATAATCGGGTAGTGGTGTGCTGACAAATGGTTAATAATCAATTCTCTAGAGGGTAAAATAGCCTAGATTTGCAGTGCCTGTCAATTTTCATCATGTAAATATTCCTATCCGGGCCCATTTCTGGCTACCATAGGGAAGACAATGGAAAGTGATGCATGCAGTCCATGTGTGTGAGCCAGTAGGAGTTAGCAAGAGAACCCCACTGGTTAGGGGAGTGCTCGGCAATGCAGCTTTTATCCTGGGAACGCATGCCTGTTGTAAGTGCAGCATTTTCCCTCCACCTCTCACCCCTTAGTGGCCGACCCCAGTCGGGCACTCAATTATCCTTCTCTTCACATCCTGGCTTTCTTAACAGCACCAACCTCTTCATGCCTATTCCTCATCATCCTTCTCTCACACTGAGGCATGAGATGCCTCACTCCTCTAACAGTGATATTTCTGTGGTATTAACCCTGCCAAATTGATAGATGTGCTCTGAAACTTTCACTCAAGCTGAGAAACACACACACACAGAGGTGGGGCTCACCACTTCACCATGGGCTTCCACAACAACACCTATTTGGAAGATTGTGTTATAAATGACTGCACTTCCCTTTATGATACATCACGAGTTCCTTCTGGGAAGTGCCCGTCTATGAATTGGCTTTCTATCATCCTGCCCAGAAACGTGTACCTGTTAAGTGCTTAAGTGATGTTTTTAAGTGTGAGGTAGCAAGTTTGCCATAGCACCTGAATTTCACCCACCCCAATTCTAAGCTTCACTCTGCTGCCCAGTGTTTCTGCTTTAAGCCATCATTACTAAGGAGAGAAAACAGGGGCGGGGGCGGGGAGGGGATGTATATCCTCACTCGCAGTTACTTGATGGTTAAGATATTTTTCCCAACAGGCGGTGCTGAAGTTAAGCACAGACACGGGACAAACGTGGTAAAAATGGAAAGTCCTTTCCTCCTTTCTGTCTCTACCAGTGTGGAAAAGACTTCTGATTCAGGCTTATTTGGTTCTTTCTTTCCTGAAACATTTAGCATCTCTCTCTGGACCTTTTAAGTTGCCTTCACTGCAAAGTTCGCATATAAAGCATTGTTCCAGGACAGAGAAGCAAGCAGATGGAGGAAAATTAAACAGAGAAAAGCTTTGAAGAGAGGGACTTGGATAGCTCCTATGAGGCAAATGATCTGCCTTCCAGCCGGGCTTCTTAAACAGAGTAAGCCAGAGTATTCCCGGGATCTGAGATCAACGACAGTATCTGGGGAATGCTGACCTGGCTGGGAGCACCGCAGAGAAAGCCAGTTTCCTGGTGTATTGATCCAGCAGTTGCCTCAACAACACACAACTTCAGTCTTGCCTGCTTTCCTGTCCAGAGGGCTCAAACTAACAGATGGAGCCACGGGCTGGTCCTGAAGTTCTCTTCTTACAATAAGAATCTGCTATCAAACACATCCATCAGAGCCAGGAAACATAAGGGAGGGAGGGGCTGGGGCTTCTTGATCAAAATATTATCATAAAAAGCGCAGGGAGATGATTTATCCTAATGATCCTGCCTTCCCAACTTCATGGGCCATAAAGCATCTATTCCCAATTCCTGGTACCACTGTCATCTGACACATCCTTGCAGAGCACTTACTATTATCCAGGCCCTTTGAGCTACACAGAGATGAGTAAGACTATATTATCCCCTAAGGAGCTAGAGTAAGAACTGGCAAGGCCAGGTTCACACAGTAAATAAAATGGGTGAGGATAATATAATAGACTTGGGGCTTCTCAGATCAGGGATCTTCCTTTACTGATCGCTCTTGGAATCTGCTCTTTGTCTCCTTGGTAATTTTTCTCCATTTGTGTCTTCATGTGTGCCAATCGACGTCAGTTTGGGCAATGCATAACAAGTCCTATGGTGCAAGTGGCTTAAAGTCAATTTACTAAAGGTGTTGGTCTTAAATTGATACAATTTACTAAAGGTATTCCCGTCTTTTAATGAAACTAAAACAAGTTACATTACTGTCCTCCTTTTTCACAATAATGAGCTTCCAGTCATTCACGTATTTATTCACTCAAAACTTGCATAGGAAGCATTTCCATGAGCCAGTACTATCCTTGACACAGGAAAAGCAGCAGTGGGGAGGAAAATGATCACTGCCTCCTGATGTTTATGCGGGAGCAAGGTTAGGTAGAAATGAATGATAAATGTAATTCAAAAGCAGGTTGCATATAATATCAAAAGAGGATAAGATCTATGATTTTTACTTTAGTCACCTGCCCCCTCTGTCCAATTATCAAGCAATCCTCTTTCAAAGGAATCTTTGAAAAATGCAAATCTCACCATGTGTTTCCTCTGATTAAAACCCTTCAATTGTTCCCATCATATTCAAAAGAAAGCCCAAAGCCCTGAGCCCAGCTTAGTGACCCCCCCCCCCCGCCCCCAGCGGAGTCCTTAACACAGATCCTCTTGCCACCTACCCTCCAGATTTACTGCGCTCTCTGATGGATGGATTATGCGTCTTGATGTGTTTCAAAGGGTCTAGAAGAAGACTTTGTTATCCATTAATTAAAGGAGATGATTGAGAAGACAAGAGCAAAGATTATCCTTTGAACCGGACCCGGGCTCCCCATTCCTGCTCCTGTCCTTGGAATGTGCATCCTGCTTACTTTCTCCATTGTGGAGGTTGTCTCAAGGATACCGCTCAGGAGCGGTAACGTGCTGATGAGACCATCAGGAAGAAAAATGCGACTGGACCCAGTTTGAGCCTCTATAAAAACCTTCCATGTTCTGGTATGTGAACGCAGAGACCTAGTCATCTATGGCAGTATCAGATAAAGCTGTAGTTAGGTTCCCTTGCTTAGTAACCTGCTAGCCACTGATCTGGATTGCTTTATCTTCTTTTCTTCTAAGTCTCCTTGCCCGCTGAGTATGGATTAGTCAGTTCGCAAGCCAAAATCATGATTCTAGGTCAGCATTGTCCTCTGTCCCTTATGAATCCTTTGCCAAACATGAAGATCCGTATCACACCGACTCAATTCTCTCTTCCCTATGAGCTCCTAGGAGATGTGGATCTCGTTTAATTTGCTGTACATAACACAGGCACACTATTTATTTGTTTCCTGGGACAACAAATGGATTGATAGAGTGTTTCACTAATATTTGATTCCAATGTCATTATATGGAGGTTCTATAGTTCCCAGCACAATTAGGACTAGTGAACATTTCATTTAATAGTCTCTATGAATTATTTTTCTTAGGGGATGGCTAAATCATGCTAGCAGGACAAATGTGATCTGACACTTACATTTATCAATTAAATTTTATTAAAAATAGACATCCATTTGCATGTTATTTGCAATGACTTCTGCCTTAAAATGGTAGAGTAGAATAATTGCAAGAGAAGTCATGTGATGCATAAATATTCCTACTTTAGTCTCTTGCATATAACATTTGCCAACCTCTAGTCTATGCTATGTCAGACATAGTTTGATGAAATTTTTTAAATGTATACAATTTGCATAACTTCTCCTTAGGTTAGTCCAGAAATAGGTGCCAAATAGACCCATAATCATTGGTTGTAATATAATCATTGGTAAATGAATCACTTCACAGACCAAAGGAGATCCATTAAATGCCTCATGTTGTTCTTTTCTAAGGGAGGTGCTTTTTCCCCTTTCTGGTAGAATTTATGAGTCCTTTCATGATAGGGTATGACACACTAAATGAATAGTTTTTCAAGAAACTTGTAGCAATGAGCATATAAAAATATCCTTGGCAGTATTCATTGCATTCAACATATATTTTAAGCACCTTATATTTAATAATCATCATTATGATGATAATGCTTCTTATAACAAGTTCAATATTTGACAAATAACTCTTACAGGTCAAGTGAGCTGGAAGCAGACTCAGAGATTAGTATGCAGGAAGAATGTTTGGCAGAAATCTTAGGATTGGTATCTAAGGAAATGCCAGAGAACAGAATTGAGGAAAGGTGGGACACAATGCAATCACACAAAGGCTTTAATTGACCTCACAAAGAACTTGAATATCTGTGTTTTTTTTGCTTTTTGTGTCACACCCGATGATGCACAGGGGTCACTCCTAGCTCTGCACTCAGGAATTACCCTTGGTGCTCAGGGGACCATATGGGATGCTGGGAATTGAACCCGGGTTGGCCGCGTGCAAGGCAAAGCACAGATACCTGCTGTGCTATCACTCCAGCCCCAGAACTTGAATATTTTTGCACAATCAAACCTGTTAATAATGAGGAGACTGTCTCTTTTTTTAAGTTTTTGCAATGAGGATCTTTACAGGTTACGCTATGGGAAGGGGTATCTTAATACTGGAGAGAAGTTTCTAGAACAGACTGACAGCTCCAGTTGGAAGCTGTGGGAGCCAAGTTCTCAGTCTGAGGGAATGATGTTGACAGCATAATTCTGTGTAAACTAGTCAACTTTTGGGTCTTTCATATTTCTTCAGAAGCTCTAGGGTAAGCTTCTTACAGATTCTCTTGGAATTCTTTTTTCCTGGAGAACTATTAAAGGGGTGGCAATGGACAGATCAAAACCTCTGTCCCATCATTTGGTTTCTAGGCATCAATTTTGAATAATAATTTCCATTTTTACCTCGTCCTGGATGTCCTGACCCATAGACCGATCTCTGCCATTAAGTGGTATGGTCCAAACTCTCCTCTCTAAGGAATATGTCTGAGCTGCAGGTTATCAAACCTTCCTCGGATGCATATGGCTGCTGTACTTATCCACTTTGTACTAAAATCAGACAAAGTGGTACAGAGATGTGCAATTATGAACCATATTTCACCGTCCCCATTGACTACCTACAGCCCTATCAGCTGAGCACTCAAGAAGCTCAGATGCTTCACTGTGTTGGTAACTCGTCTCCTTGCTGGTTAGTCCCCTGGCACAAAGAGAAAAAAAGAAAAGCCTCAATAGTGTTGAAGCTTCACATTCCACATCCAATAATCTAAGTTTTTGATGCAAGCTTGCCTCCCTTGGCTTGGCAACCAGGTCATTGAACCTCCTGATTCTAGGGTTACAGAAGCAGGAATCACTAATCACCCCAAAAAGTTTCCTTGAGCTGATGAGACAGATCAGTTCTTCTCTCAATTCCCAAATCAATATATTCTACCTACTGGGTATTCAGCCCTCATTTGGCAATGGAGCATTAGCACAACAATCTTCTCTCTATTGTTAGGAGACCCTACTCCATCGCTGTTAGCGAACATTGTGTTCTAAGTTCTCCAGCTATTCATCCTGGTCTTTAGAGAGACCTGCTACCAGGAACCTGGACATACTGTTGCCCTTCTTTTTAGTACCTCTCTTCTTACTTTGAGAAATGAAGTGTTCTCTGGGTTCTTCTACTATGTACCATAAGATGGCAAGTTTTTCAGTCTGACACCAAATATCATATTCCAGCATACTCATATTTTTTTCTGAGACTTATGATCCCCCATCTGCCAATTTTACTTCTTATATTTTTACCTTACTTGATTCAAGCCATCATTTTCTCCATAGCTCCAAGTGCCATCCTACCAACATGTTGAGACTCTCTCCTGGGGTACTTGCCAGGTTGTTAGAGCCTATGTCACAAATGAGTTCATTTACAAATGATAAATTCTCCCTCATCTCACTGTATGCCCCACCTCCCCTGTTTCAAAAGCAGAATCCACTGATGCATGCATGTGACTCTCCTTATGGATGCATATTTATGTCCCAGAAATTTGGTTCCAATTGCCACAGTCCCTCTACCTTTCTCTAGTTAGATTATCTATAATTTTTGGATGAACTATTAGATTAAATCAGTGTAGATATAAGGAAAAATGACTTTAGGAGACGACGAGTTTCAGCTAAGGACAATTCTGAGATAAAGAAAACAACTGAAGTCTCCTAGCTTATCTGTGGAGGAATAATTTCAGTAGTGAAGAAGGCTAGTAATGAGTGGCAGATGCCCAATGTCTACTACTGGTGTATTCCAATGCCCTCCTTTTATCTGAATAGCAATATAATCTTCTTGTCAAAATAGAAGTATGCGACCTCACATATGATCATGAGAAATAAGGGAAATTTTTTTCCATCAGACTATGATTGTATCACTGTATCACTGTCCTCCTGTTGTTCATTGATTTGCTCAAGCGGGCACTAGCAATGTCTCCATTGTGAGACTTGTTGTTACTGTTTTTGGCATATTGAACATGCCACGGGGAGCTTGCCAGGCTCTGCGGTGTGGGTGGGAGTCTCTCGGTAGCTTGCAGGGCTCTTCGAGAGGGACAAAGGAATCAAACCTGGGTCAGCTGTGTGCAAGGCAAACGTCCTACCCACTGTGCTATAGCTCCAGACTATGACAAGAGAAAGATTTTAGATTCCATTCTTACATCCTAAGGAATTTGCTGTGGAGCAGGGGGCAGGGGACTTGACTAAAGCTCACATGAACTGTGTAACTGAGTCGAGGCTCTAGCCCGATCCCGAGTCTGCTCTTGTTGGGGACTGCTCAGGACCCTGAACAAAAGAGGACCCCGAAACCTTTACCCTGGACAAACCAGAAAATTCCATTACCAGTTTTGCATGACCTGAGGCAAAGGTGCCCTTGTGACAAAGGAAATAGCCAAACTCAAGAGGTAAAAGTAGTCCAGGGCAGTTAACTAAGAGACGCCATTAAGCCCCTAAGTAGAATACCTTCCTCTACCTTGTGCATTCCTCCTGCCAGATGCTCCTGCCAGATAGACCCTTGCCTTCCCCTCCCCACTATTTCTCAATCTACTCTTGAAGAATGTTGTAAGCCCACCTAATACACCCCGAACCTTTCCTTATTTGGTCTGAGAAGACACTTCCCTGATGATTGACAACTTATGTACCAACCCCCTGCTAAGAAAAGTATAAAACCAGCGTGGCAGTCAATAAAGTTGCCCTTGATCGGCATGTGTCGTCTTGGGCCCCCTGTTTACTAACCTCACTAGTCTTATTTCAGGTCGGGACCCTCACAGAATCCACCCAATTAGGAGCGCTTTCCACTGTTGTCTCTCCGCGGGCCAGAGAGATCTCCAGGGGAATGCACATGCTCTGATGGTTCAGCCCAATAGTTCTTCTTCTCAAGTTTTTCTCCTCTACACTTTGTCATATTCATATCCAAAATACAGTAGCAGTTATATACATACCTCTCGGAGAGCCCACCCACTTGGCAGAGCCCGGCAAGCTGCCCATGGCATACTCAATATGCCAATAACAGTAACGATGGGTCTCATTCTCCTGACCCTGAAGGAGAGGCTGCTAAAATCTCTGGGCTGAGTGTAATAGAGACGTTACGGGTGCCCAGGACTGGAGCAATAACATAGTGGTAGGGTATTTGCCTTGCATGCAGTCGACCCAGGTTTGATTCCTCCACCCCTTTCAGAGAGCCCTGCAAGCTTCCAAGAGTATCCTGCCCACACGGCAGAGCCTGGCAAGCTACCCGTGCCATATTCGATATACCAAAGAAAATAGTAACAAGTCTTACAATGGAGATGTTACTGGTGCCTGCTCAAGCAAATCAATGAGTAAAGGGATGGCACTAACAGTGACAGTGACTGGTGCCCGCTCTAGTAAATCAGTGAACAACAAGATGACGTGATACAGTGATGCACTTTCTGAAATAATGCATAAACATTATTATGGAGACTCCTGAGGTCCCAAATCTCTATCTGGCACCATTCTATTCACACTAGAAGTAGGGGAGAGAATATCCCTTATCCTTTGGCCATCAGTGTGTTTCTTTAATGTGGCCCTAGTCTGCAGACGAGCCTGGCAACCCAGCTAGGTTGCCTGCCATGGTACACAAGGCATTAGCTCACTGTCCTGTGGGTGGAGACTTTCATTAAAAGCAAGTTGGAACTAGCCACTCTTCTCAGCTCATGGGGCAAATGTACTGAAAATTATACTGTGAGTTGATAATGATAAAGGCAGTCCCAGAGCTGGGAAAGGCAAAGTCCATTTTGCTGGGAGTTAACTACCATTTCTAGAGAGAGAAGGTATTTAGCTTCTAAACTGTATCAGAAAGGACCAGAATTTAGATGAAACGCTAAGGTAGAGCTACAGATAAAACTCAGGTTCTGTTTCCTGGCAGCTAAAACCTCTCTGCAGGCAGAGCAACAACTGCTGGGAGTGTCCTTGCCACTGCAGGATGGAAGACAAGAGCAGATTAAATCCAGAGTTTCTGGCCGACTCTGTCCCAAGTGGCAAGTGTGCATGAAACCAGGAGACCAACTGTGCACAGTAGAATCCAGACTTTCTTTCTATCATGATCACCAAGGACAGAAGTTCTCCTTACAGTGCTCTTGAGTACATAGGTATGGATCAGTAGCCTTTTATATATGCCCTTATGCAAACTTAGTACACAGATGGAGCTCACTCCAGGAAGGGTCTCCAGGATGTGGGAAGCTACATCAAGGTCTAGTTACAGGGGAATCTAGTGTCAGGGATGTGGAGGTCAAACATACTGCTTGCTTCAATTCTGAAGAGTAGCCTCAGATTCTTGCGCATGCCTCCAAAGAGCACGAGTGAGGAATCACAGAGAGATGGTTCTCTGCCCTCCCTAAGTGCTCCGTTGCTAAAATCTAGTTAGTTAGCAATGCTCAACATCGCCTCCCCCTGGAAGTAAGGAGTAAATGTCTCAACTCTTGAACTCTTCAGCAAACCAACTGTGAGCAATACTGCCAATGAGATTTCCAACTTGGGAGAGAGCCTTCAAGAAGTGGCTGCTGAAGAGCCTGGCAATGAGGCGGCCCTCAGTGGGGGCTGGCTTGGTGGGAGAGCAGAGGCCAGAGAAATGCCCCTAGAGGGAGAAGGCAGCTGGAACAGAGAAGGGATCACTTAGAAAATAATGGCTGAAGGAATCAGTCAGGATGGGAGATATGTGCTGAAAGTAAATAATGGACCAAACATGATGACCTCTCAGTGTCTGTGTTGCAAGCCATGATGCCTAAAAGTAGAGAGAGAGTATGGGGAATATTGTCTGCCATGGAGGCAGGAGGAGGTGGGAAAGAGGGGGTATACTGGGTCTATTGGTGGTGGGGAATGTGCACTGGTGGAGGGATGGGTGTTTGATCATTGTGTGATGGTAACCCAAACATGAAAGCTTGTAACTATCTCATGGTGATTCAATAATTTTTTTAAAAAAAATTTTGATAAAAAAAAAGAGAAGAAAAGAAACACCCTTAGAGATAATCCGAGGTGTTTGGATCCTATTATCAACAGAGTAGTCCCCTCCAGCTCTGACCTCTGACTGGCTGACACTCAATCATCTGTGTCTCTGCTAACAATGTCCAGGAGCTGTGACTTTCTCCATCAGAATGTCGTGGCAGGGCTCTGACTAGCAACGTCCATCCTCAGAACCCACGCAGGTTCCCTCCCCAGGCACCGGCACCTGGTCAGACTGAAGAGGCATTTCACACTCATATACATTCTGACTGGAGCTCATAAGACAGAACTCACAGTTCATATTTCAAGAGATTACTAAGTCCTGCCTTCTGCTGACAGTGTTTATTTTAAGCACCAGTTGTTCATAAATAGGATAAAGTGTTCACCTGGGCTCCTGCCTCCTCTAAGAGAGGAAAGAGGGTTTAATATAGATCCCCCTCCCCCTCTCTAGGCATTCTAACTCCCTCTTCTTCACTGCAGAGAAATTACCTTCGGGAGAATAAACCAAAACAAAACCACAAAGACCAAACGTTGGCCAGCTATGCTTAAACATCAACGTAATGCAAACAAATCATCCCACATCATAATGGAAATAAAACAAATAAAAACAACAAAACCATCACCCATCAAAAATATTCATAAGCTCATTGAAGTACTGGGGAAACTGAAGTTGCCCGTGGGAACATGAAAATGAGGTTTGGGAGTAAGGGATAAAGAGATGGTGAGCTTAAGTCAGAGTCTAGTAGGGAGCAGAGTTCTCAGCCTCACTGCTGGGGCTGTGGTGCCACTTTGAACTAAGCTGGTCCATGCTCTTGCTGTCTCCGTACACACTTGACCAAGCAGCCTGCAGGGACCTTTTAGCCTGGCATCTGTCCCTCCTGCAGGTACCTGGCTGCAGAGTCATGCGGATGTAAAGTCTCTCGCAGGACTCCTCAATAGCCCTTGTGATCTGCAGCCTCCACTGCCTCTCCGAGACTGTTTGCCTGATGATCATCTTAAAACCAAGATTCCCCTGGGGCTTACCCAAACCCCACCTCTTTTGGTACTGATCGACCAATCCAGCTCTAACCTAGAAATCCCAAAGCATCCCACTGAGCTATCCTAGTCAATGCATGGACCCAGGTCTTTCCTCTTTCCTTCTGTCTTCCCTAGGCAGTGCCTGGAGATGCATCTGGTACTTCCTAGACCCTGTGAGGACTCATGTCCTCTGTTTCCCAGGCCCTGAGGCCCTTCTGAGCTGTGACTCACCACCCCAACCCTAGTCTCCACTAACACACTGATCTAATCCAGTGAGATCGGCCCCTTGTGAGTGAGTGCTCGGGAGTCAAATCGGGAGGTGCATAGATGGCAGAGTCATCTGCAACTCAGGGTTCCTGGATCCTGAAAGCAAGACGCTTTTGCCATGGGACCCCGTGTGACAGTTTTACAGAAAGGCAACTGCTTCTTCGAGTCATAAAAGCCCCTGGGAAGCTGAACTCCCAGAAACAGAGAGCAACCCCTTTATTTGACAAATAAGGAAAGTGCCTGAAGTGTCCGGACTCTTGCCAACTCCTAAGGGAGTAATTGGCAGAACCTCACGAGATCCCATTTGATCTGACTCTGAGGTTGCTAGAAGCATCCGTCACACTGCAACCTCTAAGTGACACCTTGGTAAAAGCTGACAATGGAGACTGCGCCCACCTGGGGGTTCTGTCGATCCCTCCCCAGCCAGCCTTCCCTCCTGTGTCCTCTTCCAGGGGTTTGCAAGACAGACAGACTGCCTCGTGTCTACTCCCAGACTCTGAGACCTCGGTTCTCCCTGACAACTCTCTCCTTCTCAGCTTTCACTCCAGCTACTTTTGGGCAGAGCAAGGATAATACTGCTGCGATCTAGGGGCTCACCTGTGATTCTCAGGCAGCCGGACCATGGATTCCATCCAAAGTCTTGAGCTGCAAGAGCCCTTTAGTGCTGGGAATTTCTGGGTTTTGTGGGCTGCCGGGCAGAGCTAGGGGTCTCCTGAGCTGCACCCAGCCATCTTGGGGCGTTCACGTGGTGCCAGGAATTGAACTCTGATCAGACATGTGCTAGGTATGCACTCTAACTGCCAGGTCTACCTCCAGGCCTGTCACAGTGACTTCCTGAAGAGAACTGTCCTCAGCCCAGAGAGTCCCCATTCTCACTCAAGAGGAAGCTTCTCTAAGTAGACAAACTTCTGAGAACTTGTCAAGTCAAGTAGATCTCTATGGGAAAAAACCCACAGGGCTCATCTTGAGAGAGAAAAAAAATGTCATATTTTTGTGGCCCTTGATAACTCCTACCTGGCTCCCAAGTCACAGTGCTCTGGGGTGCAGCTCTTCTAGATGTTCCTTCTGCAGGGCCCAAACAAGCCTTGCAGAGAAAAAAAAAATTGAGGAATCCGAGGGGTGAGGGAGAGTTGGGGTGGGGGGGGTATGGTTAGGAGGGCAGAAGAGCCCGCTTTAGCCTCTCCAGAGCTATCCAGGGGGGAGCCAGCAACCAAAGGGAAGTTGCAATCAACTCTCCCTCCCATGCGGCAAGCACACAGTGGTTGTGTCTAGAAAGGAAAAAATGTCATTACTGCTCGCGGGAGAATGTAATGACCCAAATTATGGCTGTCCGATGAGGCAGTGCCTTGGCGGCGGCAGGCAGCTGCAGCAAGAATGGCTCACAAGACACGTGTGTGAGAGAGAGATGTTCTCCCTGGCAGCCGGGGCGGGGGAAGGGGCCTTCAGAGCTGTCTCCTGCTGCAGACTTTGGCTCTCTGGCTCAGAGGCTGCCTGTAGAACCTGCACTGGCTCTAAGACGGGCCAGTCCATCTCAGGGGTGCAGGGCTGGAGAGACAGAAGCTCACACACTCACACACGGTACAGGTGACCATTTTAGTAAGGGCATGCAACCAGTATCTTTCCTCTGGACTGGAATCCTTAGAAAGCTTTGTAGACATTTTATGGATGAAATGGTATGAAAAAGCACAATCAAATCATTATTTCCTAAAGCGGTAAGGGTAGGGGAATAGTGAAAATGTCACTGGTCTGGGATCAGGCAGGACAGAGTTCCACAGTCAGCCCTAGACAGCTTGGAACAAGGTGATATCTACTCTGAAACACATAGCCTGACCTTCAACGGTGACTCTGAGAATAAGGTACTTGATCCTTCTAAAAGTCATTTATTGAGCACCATTCTAGGCTGGGTGTTCTCTAAGCAGTAATATAGTAATATTTGTATGGTAATAGTGGTTGCTGTTAATTGCAACCACTATTTTCTGTAGAAACCACAGAAGAGCGGTAGAAATAAGCATTTCTGTGTCATATATAATTGTAAGAACCTTACATGAACTCATCCCAGAACCCTAACAACCCCACGAGGGAGAAGCGAACAGTAAACTATTTTTCATGGTGGAATAAATTCACTAGATAAGGAAAATATTCAAGAGTCATAGCCACTACCTTCTGAGTGCTTACATCCTACTGGGAATAGCAGATAATTTTAAGATTGCCAAAGAATGCACTAGATTAAAATTTTTTTAAAAAAGAAAGAGAGCGAAGCAGATCAATTGGTCACGGGAAGCACTGGAGTTAGAGCTGAAGTTAGCGCTGAGTGATAAGGAAGCGTGAGCCATGCAAGGCATGAACGCAAGGAAACACCCTGTCTAACGAGCAGCAGTGGTGCAATCAGGGCTTGCTTCCCCCACCCGTATGCACTCTAGTGACAGAAACTTGACATGAATATCCACTAAAGTGTTTCTAAACCTGATGAAGACAATTGCATTTCTCAAATTAAAAAAGAGAGGAAAACTACTACTTGAGTCAAAGTATGCCTGATTAGGTGATCAAAGTGAGAGGCCAGGAGAGAGTAGAGCAGTGAGGGGAAATGCCTATTATATGGATACCCTGTCAGGTGCCAGGGCTCAAGGGTTGCCAAGCATCACTGGCTTGGGAGTGAGCACCACCTCCTGAGCACCACTTTCAAGTGCCCTTTCCCCCTCCTGCAAAAAAAAAAAAATCAGAAGTGAATACAACCCCAGGAAAACTAGGAAATATCCCACTCTTGATTAAAAAGGAAGAACACCTACACAGCCCTGAAAAAGACCCAAGCATGTTCTGGCACTATGACACCACTCAGGAGAACACACAGAATATGCTGCAGTCCGTCATCCATACCCATTTGAGAAAAATAAACCCATAGACTCTCCTACTCTCCTTATCACGTACTATAAAGACATTCAAAGGTTTGTTATTTTACAACCAGCTTAAGAAACTTGAGAAACTTTAATTATTTAGGTGGATGGATGGATGGATGAGTGATGGCCTTCTGCAGTTATAAAGTTGCATTCTAAAAATTACTTTTTAATTAAGCCACAACTGAGTGACCTCACAGAAGCTAGGCTTAGAGTTTAATAAATATGTTTTCCAGTACTCAGATAGAAAATCTGTTAGGCTGCTACTCAGAAATACTTTCAGACCACCTATTTGCGGCAAAAGGACTGTCCAGTGTATTTTGAAGCTCCTTGATAATCCATCTCATATATCTTAGACAATCTGTTGAAGTCCTGGAAATACTTGAGAAGATGAACAAAGCTAAGGTGGTGTTATCAGTCACAACAAAGATGGGTTTACTTTTTTTATGTCTTAAATGTTGAAGTTGTGCCTAAAAATGTATTTGAACCAGATTTTTAAAATCATGAATCCCAAGAATTTAAATATATAGATTTGTCTCTCAATGTGGAGAGCATATAACCATAACCTCTACAATTAAGAATTTTAAAAAATATTGTAAAGGATTCCACATATATATGTATATATTTGTACTATTATTGGAAATATTGATATTTTGCAAAAACAGTATTAGAATTTTAATACTAATAAGTTTTAAGCAATTTTAAATATTTCCCCTTGCAATTTAGTCTATATAATTGAAATAAAAATCACTTTGAACATCAGGGAGATGCAAACCAAAACAACAGTGAGATATCATTTCACACCACAGAGACTAACACACATCAAAAACAGAAAAAGATTAACCAGTGTTGGCACAAATGTAGGGAGAAAGGGACTTTCCTTCATTGTTGGTGGAAATGTTGACCGATTCTGCCATTTTGGAAAACAATTTGGGCATTTCTCAAAAAAATTAGAAATTGAGCTTGCATATTATCTAGAAGCATCACTTCTAAGAATATATCCGGGGGCCCAATAACACACAGCAGAAATGCCATCTGCACATCTATGTTCACTGAAGCACTATTCATAATGTCCAGAATCTGGAAACAACCCAAGTGCCTGATAACAGATGACTGGTTAAAGACATTATGGTACATCTACACCCTGGAATACTATGCAGCAGTTAGGAAAAATTAAGCTATGAAATTTACAGACAAATGGATGGACATGAAGAGTATCATGCTGAGTGAAATGAGGCAAAATGAGAGGGTCAGACATAGAATGATTGCACTCATTTGTGGGATATTAAAAACAACAACATCATATTAGACTAATATCCAAGAAGAGTATAAATAAGGGTCAGGAGGAGTGGAGTAGGTTGGAAGCCTGCCTAAAGTGATGGAGGAGAAGTTGGGATAGGGAAGGGACCACTATGGTGATGAGAATTGGAAATTACCACTCTGGATAAGAACTGTGGGCTTAAAGTAGGTTGAGGAATGAATATGACCTTTCTGCATCTGCAAACCATCATGCCTAAAAGGGGGGGGGCGGGGAGAGAGAAAGAGAGAGAGAAAGAGAGAGAGAGAGAGAGAAAGGAAGTACCTGCCATAGAGACAGGCTGGGTGGAGAGAGGTGGCAGGAGGGAAACTGGAGACACTGGTGGTGGGAAATGGACACTGGTAGAGGGATGGGGGTTGGAACATTGTTGGACTGAAACCTGACCATGAACAACTCTGTAACTGTGCATATCATGGTGATTCAATTAAAATAATAATAAAAATGTTAATCACTTTTACTTTTACGATAATTTCTTTTATTTCAGAAAATAAAAAGATTTCTGAAGAAAAGTCTGAAGTCAATTCAATATGAGTAGCCTAATAGATGGGATTGGCATGTCACAGACTGAGATAATAAAAGTGTATAATTTCAAGCTAAAAGAGGTGAAGGCGCTAAACCAGCAGTTACATTTTAAGAATAATAATAATAATAGCATTCAACATTGTTATTTAAAAAACATACGAATATTTAAATTTAAAATACAAACTATATGAAACTGATGTGTAGTAAGAAAATTTTGATAGACCTAGAGTGAGGGAAACCATAAGGACTTGGAGACAAGTCTGAGGATTCTTTCTTTTTGTTTGGTTTTGGTCTTGTTTATTTGGGGGCCAAACCCTGCAGTGCTCAGGACTTGTTTCTGACTCTATGCTCAGGGATCACTCAGGTGGGCTCAAGGGATGTGATGTGGAAGATAGAACTCAGGCTGGCTGCAGGCAGAGTAAGCACCCTGCCTGCTGTACTATTTCTCTAGCCCCTGACAACTCTTTATCCAATTGTCTGTTTCTACCTGAAATGAACAGATCAAAGAATAAGGGGTTGAGATGGGGGAAGGTGCACAGTATAACATGAACTGGCTGATGTAAGAGATGAGAGTTACTGCAAAGAGGGGAGATGTGGGAAGTGAGCTTAAGGTAGACCTGCCAGGGCAGCTGAGCAGGAAGAGCAACAGAGAGGCACTCCACTAGGGAGTGCAGGGAAACAGTACAGGGGACAGCAGCAGCAGCCTGGCCACTGAGAAAGGCGATCATCTGTGTCACTTAGTTACGGGCTTCAGAACTCCCCGGATGAGGAACCTCTTCACAGGGGTAATAGCAGCAACTCAGCTTGGAGTACAGAAATAATGAAAAGCTCATGTTGCAGGTGGGAGGGTGGCAAGGGCAGTGGCTTCTGGGTAGATGGGTTTGGGAGTGTGAGGGGGTAGGAAGGGCTTCTACATTAGTGCTGCTTGGGAGCTGAGGATGGGTAGTCACATACTATTGGTTACACACTAGGCAAACTTTTAAAATAGAGAGTCCATGGTAGAGAACGGGAGAAGCAGACTTCTCACAATTTGGGGGGAAATGACAAACCAAGGAAGAACTAAAATGATATAGGAAATGCATAGCTATATACAAAATTTAGTGTAGAGGAATATGTACACATGGAGACACTCCCAAGCTCTACACGCTGGCAGTAGCAATGTCCAGTATAACAACGGACACACCTCACATTGAGGTCTTGGCATCTAAACAAATCCCACTGAATGAAATTGGATATCTCGACTGGAGTGACAGTACAGCAGGATGGGCATTTGCCTTGCATGTGGCCAATCCAGGTTTGATCCCTAGCACCCCACGGTCCCCTGAGCCTGCAATAAATTATCTCTGAGCACAGAGCTAAGAGTAATCACTAACTACTGCCAGGTGTGCCTCCAACCCCCATTTGAAAAAAGATGCTTTCCCAAATGTTCCTAATAGAATTGACAAGACACAACTAGTTTCAGAAGGTTGGATATTAGTACAAAATCAGTGCTAACTTCCTTTTTTTGGTAATTTTATGGTTATTATAGAAAATAATGTCCATAAATGTAGGAAATAGACACCAAAAACATCTCAGGTGCTATCGGGGCATAGGTTGACAGTGTATTCTCAAAACAAAATCAACAACAACAAAAACAGTGTGTACACTAGGGGTTGGAGGAGGGTTTTTAATTCTCAAGACTAGTGTATTTAAAATAATTTCAAAATTATAAACCCTGAAATGAATGTATTAGAATTTATGAAAGTGAAGCACAAGAACATGTAAACTAAAAGCTATTCACATCATTCATGATTAGTAGGTTTAGAAGCCATTGGACTAGATCAGTACGTTTCCAATTTTAGTATGTATCACATCACACAGGGGCCTGGTTGAAATTTAGATTCGGTTCCTGTCCTTCTAGAGTGGTGTCTGAGAGTCTGCATTTCTAACAAGTTCCCGGGAGATGTCAAACGCTGCTGGACGACAACCGATCTTGTAGTGAAGAACCAGATGGTCGTTGAGAGCAGATTGCATCTGACAGTCTAGGAGGAGTCGGCTCCCAGCCTCAGAATCCGTGGCAGGAGAACTGTGGCAGTAGAATTCATACATTTTAGTGTACCTTCATGAGCAGTCTGTAAAATAAGCAACAGACTTCTCCACCCACTGCCCATCTCTGTCTCTGTCTGTCTCTGTCTCTCTGTCTCTGTCTGTATGTCCCTGTCTGTCTCTCTGTTTCTCTCTGTCTGTATGTCTCTGTCTCTCTGTCTCTGTCTCTCTCTCACAAACTCACACACCTGCCTTTATTTTGGTTTGTGAGCCTTACCCAGATGTGCTCAGAGATCATTCCTTACTGTGCACTTAGGGATTGATTACTCCTGGTAAGACTCAGAGTAGCATCTGAGGTGCCAGGGATTGAACTCGGGTCAGCTGCACACATAAAGCAACGCATAGCAATCCTTGTTCTATCTCTATGTCCCTAGACTTCATATGTGTGGATGATCTTAGATGATCTAACCAAAGAAAATGTACTCCCAAAGAGCACATTTTCAGACTCTGGGAATGTTTTACCATATAATGAAAAGAGAAACTTGTGATTTCTTTGCCAACATGACCCAAATGTGGGCCATGACACTAAATCAAAAGTGTAAAGAGACAGACAAAATGTAAGAAAAGTGCTGAGGGTAATACCCCCACAATCTTGTGTCATAATTTAGTCTGTATTATAAATTGAGTGATATTTGAAGAATTTATTTTCTTGGGGCCAGGGAGAGAGGATAAGTGTTAGATCACGTAGCGTGTCTATGAAAGGCACAAATTCAACACTGCAATACAGCATAGCCCCTGTCACTGACAAATACAACCCTGTTGGCCCCTGAGCACTGCTGGGCTCAAGTAGCCCTGCACCACTGGGATGAGCACTGAATGAGCAAGTCTGCGTAGCCAGATTCAGCACTGCCAGGAGTGATCCCTACAAAGGAGATCTTTCTCAATAATAAAGAGAAACAGAACTAGCAGCCAATACTATTTAGCTATTTAGTGAATATTCAATTCTTCCTCACACCCATAGCAAATATATTCCCTTCCCATCTTTGAATAGAATAATATTCATTATTTATTATTAAGCGCCAGCATGTGTGTTTGGGGTAATGCACATATATCATATCTTGATAAATATGCAAGTTTTCAATAAAAAATATGCAACTTGTACCATGAGCTTTCTGCATATCATGCCAGGTTCACAATCATATGCTTTTCCTGCATATAGATGAGTCTATCAAAGCATAGAGCATGACGCTTATATGTGTTTTAAAGATTTCCTTAAATTTAAGCATGCTTATTTTTTTGCAACTTGTCATTTTACTCAACATAAAGATTTTTAAAACCATAAAGACATAAATGTAGAAGAGTGGATGGATTACTTCATTCTATAAAGACTATACATTTGGCTTTAGAGTTTTGCTATTTAAACAATACTATAATGTGCTTCTCGATGAGTGCTTCCTACCACAGATGTGTAAAAGCTTCTCTGTATATGGAACTTAAAGCCAAATTGTTAGGTCACAGGATATGTGCTTTGTCAAATGTTCTGGGAAATGTCAATTGCTCTTCTAAAGTGATTTTATAAAAGACAGACTCCCCCAGCAAGGCCACATACATGCAAACACCTGGTAGTTTCACATTTTTTAAATGGTTTGGCTTACTTACCAATTGTAAAATTTTGCTTAAAAAATTATTTGTCTAATTGCTATACAAATTGTTTGTTATTACCTATATGTATGCCTTTTAAAAGTCATTGCTCTACTTGTCTAGACTTTTTGAAAAACAATATGGGCATTCCCCAAAACACTAGCTTCCATATGACCCTGCAATACCACTTCTGGGAATATGTCCCAGGGACATAAAAATAAAGCACAGTAGAAATGACATCTGCCCTTAATGTTCACTGCAGCACTGTTCACAATAGCCAGAATCAGTAGCAACCCGAGTGCCTGAAAATAGATAATTGGTTAAAGAAACTATGGTATATTTACACAATGGAATACTATGCAGCTGTGAGAAAAGATGAAGTCATGAAATTCTTGTAAGTATATGGGCATGGAAAGTATCATGCTAAGTGAAATGAGTCAGAAAGAGAGGAACAGGCATAGAATGACTGCATTCATTTGTGGAATATAAAATAATGTAGCATGAGGCTAATGCCCAAGGACAGTAGAGATAAGAGCTAGGAAGATTGCTCCAAAGCTGGAAGCCTGTCTGATGAGCTGGGGGAGAAGGCAGCTGGGATAGAGAAGGAACCACTAAGTCAATGGTGGTTGGAGGGATCACTTGGGGTGATGAGAGATGTGTGTTGAAAGTAGACAAAGGACCAAACATGATGGCCTCTCATTATCTGTATTGCAAACCATAATGCCCCAAAGTAGAGAGAGAGTAAAAGTAAAGTCCCTGCCATAAAGGGAAGGGGTAGAGAGGGGTGGGGATGGCAGGAGGAATACTGGGGATATTGGTGGTGGGAAATGTACACTGGCAGAGGGATTGGTATTCGATCATTGTTTAACTGAAACTCAGTCGTGAAAGCTTTGTAACTATATTTCACGGTGATTCAATTAAAAAATTTTAAAAATCATTGCCCTTTTTCATATGCCTTACCATTACCTATTCATTTACATGGCCTACCACATTATGCTCTAGGTTTTACTTTTAGTATGTGGTTGCTTTTAAAATTGCTTGATACATTCCAGATTGTCAATCACACTGGGGATATTTCCTTTCGTCCTGTGATTTCACAATTAAATTGTTCATAGCATCTTTGTTTCACCTCAAAGTGACAACTGTTGAGTTGGAGAGGTGATGTAAGGGTTAAGACACGCTCCTCATGTGGCCAACTCTGTTTCTATCTCTGAGCCCTGTGGGAGTGACCTGAGTGCTATTGGGTGTGACCCAAATGTAATCTCCATAAAAAGTTACAAATTTTAAGTGAAATGTATAATATTTCCCTTTGTGGTTCGTACTTGTGGGATTTGCTTAAGAAATAATTTTCTTCCCTCAAGATCATTGAGGTGTTCCTTAAGTTTCCTGTTGAGGGTGAGGGAGAGAGCTCAAAGCAATGGAGCACGGGCTTCGCTTGCAAGAGCCTGAGTTTCGTCCCTAGTATCCCCTGACCTCCAAAGCACAGCCAGGTACATCCCCAAAACCAGAAGATAATATCCCTTCTGACTTTGAAAACCATGTAAAATATAGTTACTCTTACTTCATCCTAAAACTATAAGATTCGCAATATAAACATCATTTATTTTTATATTTGAAGTTAACCCCAGGTATTCTTCTCCAGATGAGTTTAAAGGGTCCTTTGTCACCTACTAGGTTCTTATGGAAACATCCATCTGTTTGAAGACTCTCCATTCTCTTCTCATCTATTGGTTTTCACTCTGCCAATGTGCCACTGTTTTAGTTATAACAGCATTAGGAAGTATTTTACTACATGGTAATACAAGGTTTTCTGTATCAATATATTTACATGTGACTTAAGAACTTTAAAGACTACCTTTGTTGTTTCTGGGATTTTAAAATATTTTTAATTGAGTCATCATGAGGTACATCCTTACAAAGTTGTTTATGATCAGGTTTTAGTCATACAATGCTCCAACACTCATCCCTCCACCAGTGTACATTTCCCACCACCAATAACTCCAGTTTCCCTCCCACCTCCCCAAGTCAGCCTCCACGGCTCTATCGCAGGCACTTTCCTTCTCTCTCTCCTCTCCCTCTCCCTCCACCCCTCCCTCTGGGCACTATGGTCTGCAACACAGATACTGAGAGGTTATCATGTTTGTTCCTTTATCTACTTTTGGCACCCAGCTCCTATCCAGAATGATCATTTCCAACTGTCTTTGTCATAATGGTCCCTTCTCTATCCCAATTGCTTCTCCCCCCTACACTTGGATCCTCCTTGCCCTCGTGTCTACTGTTCTTGGATATTAGTCTCATATTGTATTGTTTTTAATTTAATATTTGACAAATGAGTGAAATAATTCTGTTCATTTCTGACTCGTTTCACTCAGCATGATACTCTCCAGGCCCATGCATTTATAAGCAAATTTCACAACTTCATTTTTCCTAACTGCTGCATAGTATTCCATTGTGTATGATTTCTTTAACCAGTCATCTTTTCTCAGGTCGTTTCCAGATTCTGGCTATTGTGAATAGCCCTGCGATAAACGGAAGTACCTATGGCAGTTCTGCTGTGTGCAAAAACTACCTTTGTGACCTAATAAAAATCAATCTTAATAAATGTTTTTGCTGCCTTCTTGTAGGATATAAGGAATAGGAAGTGAATAACAAAAGGCCTAACCTTTGTTCTGTAACAAAGGAAAGAAATCCTGAGAACTGTTCTACAGAACTGAGCTTCGTCTACCACAGTCTGAGACTGGGGTGGGCATATGCTGGTGGGAGACACTCTGGTGGAGAGTGTGGTGTTGGGATATTGTCTTCATAAAACCCTATCATTAACAGCATTGTATATGATAATCACTATAATTTTTTAATTGTTTTAAATAATGTCTTAGCTCTTGGTTCTGTCTACTACTGTAACTATGAAATCAGTCTTGGTATTCATGCTATTCTAACTTTTTAAATTTTTTTCATTTTTAAAAAATTTATTTACTTAAAAACTAGGTTGATAAATATTCATAACTGTGTGTCTTCTTGCTGATAAATCCCTTTCAATTACAAAGCATCTGTCTTAATCACTCTGTCTGGATTTTACCTGAAATTCTTTTTTCTCAAAACTAATATTAGTTTTCCTTGCTTTTTAAGTGTTTTTTTCTTATTCTGTTACATTAATCAAAGTTTTTATAGAACTTTGTAAATGATAAATTATTATTATAAACTTTGTAAATTATTATCTTCAAAGTTATTTGTTATACTTCTACTAAGAATTTACCCTTGATTTCAGCATGAATATTGAATTTATCAATGTCAAAGTCACTTACTGCTATGCTACTTTAAAAACTCATCAAAATATTATTCACTACCATTACATTAACATAAGGCCGACTGGGGTTCGATTCCTCTATCCCTCTCAGAGAGCCTGGCAAGCTACTGAGAGTATCCTGCCCACACAGCAGAGCTTGGCAAGCTACCCATGGTGTATTTGCTTTAAAAAAACAGTAACAACAAGTCTCAGAATGAGACATTACTGGTGCCCGCTTGAGCAAATCGATGAACAACGGGATGACAGTACTTCAGTCCTATTAGCAAGTATCAAAACTCCAGCATGAAAATGTAACTAAATGTAAGAGTCTTATAGTTTTCCCTCTCCCTCTCCCTCTTCTTCCTCCTTGCTCCCTTCCTCACTTTCTCTCCCTCTCTCTGTTCCCTTTTTTATCTCCAACAGTATTCATACTTCATATAGTATAAATACTCTATGCTGTATTCTGTTCCCAATGAGAAGTCTAAAGATCAAGTATTTCACTATCTTCCCCACAACAGTAACAACATAGATTTGACGTCAAAAATCTAAAGTATTTGATATATCCCACCAAGCTAAGATAGATGTAGATGCAAAATCTACACTTAGAACTATCAGAAAATATAGTTTGTAGTTACGTACCAAACCCACATTCTTAAACTCAAATTTTTGACAAATAAAAAGTTTAATCTCTACCATTCTGATTCATTTTTTAAAATTTTTCTTAGATTAATTGAAACTCAAAGGAAAAAGTATAATAAAAGGACAAATATACTTTGACTTCTATTTTAAAGATAGTATTGGATGACAAAGTTCTATCTATCTACTGGAATTTCTGCAAGTTATAATACATTTCCTTCGCAGGATGCTACCATTCAAAAACTTGCTTCCAGATTCAAACTGAAAGGGACTTTCCAGGTCACAAAACAAAGCAAAGATGACACTAAAAGGCAAGTATACTGCACCTTAGTGTTTGTCATTGATGCCAAAAAACTCAACTCTCAAGAATGTCAAATTTCTCAGCTGATTGTTTGACTTAATAAAAACTTAAGCTCTTCAGATATGAGGAACTGCAGTAAAAATACTACAATGAGTAGGCCACATTTTTGGCATTCAGCTGACCTGAGTTAGACCCCCAGTACCCCATATGGTCCTCCAAACTGTGCCTGGAGTGATACGTGAGCACAAAACAAGGAGTAAATGCTGAGAACATCTGGAGGTGGACCATAATGCCAAAAAAGAGTCCTATTTGGGAGTGGGGGGACTGGGCAAGAAAAATGATGGCTTTTTTTGTTTACTTTCTAGGAGAAGAGAGAATTCTGATGGCTTTCTGCAAGGGAAGAAGACCATAGTAGCAATTGCTCTTGCCCCGCAAGCTAAGCGAAAAATGCTCTTTAAAGCATTGCAAGTCCCCGAAGAATCGATACCTATGAACTGCTTCGTGCTAAAGCTTCAGTCTTTCTGGTCCAGATAATAGAAGGAAAGGCAAGGTGAGCAACCTTCCTTGAGTCAGGACCAGATCAGATGGTGTTTAGCATCCAAATAAATAGCTTCAGTTCTGAGGCACTTCAGAGCTCTGGCCTCAGTCCTGAGGCAACTCTTCCTAATAAAATAGGCACCGAGGCAAGAGGCTGGGTGAGCAAATTTGACTATGTTTGTGAGGACCACAGAGGAGCATGGAAATCATTCAGTCATGGGTCAGAAAAAAGCCAAAGGATGTTCAGCCACCATGAGTGGGCATTTCCTGAATAGAGAATTTGCTTAAGAAAGAATTAGATGATCAGTTTAACAATCTATTATAGAAGCCCTTTATTTCGTGAGCTCGGAAGAGCTCATTACTATTTATGACATCGCAAGTCACCAAATTGCGTAATCTCCCCAAATCCCAACACTGCTTTTTAAATTTGAACAAATCACTCCAGAAAGTCTTACGTAAAGAGAACAGTGTGTTTTCAAGGAGTGTGTTCATATATTTTTAAAATACAGAAAGCACCTTTCTCATTTCCACCTCTAGTCATTTTTTTTTCAGCTAATATTTGTGAAGAACTTATTCATGATACATGTCCGGGAGTTGACAGTAGTAATATAGCAGGTTTGTATTTGATCTAACTTGCTTGTTGCTGAGAGTCCTGTGCACCTTTGGAAATGTGAATTTGAAAGGAAACCGTGCTCCCGAGCAGACTTCGCTCCTGTTTGCCAACGGAAGCCGCAGCCTCCACCAGAGGAACTCTGGGCCCGGGGGAGCCGAGGGGGGTGGGCAGGGCAGAGCCTTGCGTGAGAGGAGTCCATTTTAAGTAAAATGGCTATGTGGAGAGTCCCATCAGCTCCTCTGCAAATGGACAAGTCATAAACCTGCCTAATGACTTGGAAAGTCAAAATTGCCCCTTTCATTTTAAAGAATTTTTTAATGAGGTCCTCTCCAATGGGCACCATTAACAAAGAAACCCTCCACTCCACCACATGGTTCCCCTGGTCTGCAAGTGTGTTTTCAGACAGACCAGAAGGGAAAAGAACTCGCAGTGGGGGGAAGATCTGTATGGAGAAAAAGCACACTTGCTAATTTCTCCAACCTAGCCAATCCATTGAGGCGCAGTGCCTGCAGGGTATGCCAACCACAGAGCAAGTGGGATTGATCTCAGCTGTGATTGCATCTTCCAACCATTTTAATCCCTCTTTCTTTTGACACTGTATAATAATACTTTCTCCAAGGAACATTCTTTAATCTTATAATTTGAAAATAAATTCTATTTCAGCTGTCCTTCTGGTAGGCGACCTTTAATGGTTTAGCTATAGGTAAAACTCTGTCATTATGTTCTGCCTCCCCCTCTCCCTCCCCCCCAACCGCATTCTGGATATCAAATTGCTCAGATGCTGCAGTTTTTGTCAGTGATAATATTGCCCTTTCGAAATTTCTCTGTAAGCAGCCCGAAAGGACTCATCGGGAGCTGTGGTTTCATTAATTTATTTAAATGCATTTCTCAAACAAAGCAGGTTAGTTGTTTCAAAATGTCAGGGTCCAGGAGTAGATTTGAAAATATTCTGTAAAATACAAGTGTCCGGGCTTTTCCTGGGGAAAGTGAGCAGGCACTTGGAAAGAAAGCAAACAAGTGTGTGTGTGTGTGTGGGGGGGGGGGGGTTGTTGCTATTGCCAAAGGCCCCCAAGGCAATGTTTCTGGAGGTCAGCATCTTTCATACCAGTCGGGGTGGGGATGGAGCTCCTAGTGTTAAAGAAAATCTTCCAAACAGGAACTGCCCCTCCCCAAGGAGTTCCTCAGAACTGCTGGAACTTAGCATTATCCTGGGTCCATGAATTGGGAACCAGGGAGCAGTGAATCCTATGGGATCCAATGGGTGACCCGGGACCTCAGAGTATTCAGTGAGGAAGACTGGGAGGAATTGGGACAGATAGAGGAACTGAAATCAATATTGAATACCTGCTTGAAATGTAAACAGGCAGCTTCAAAGCAAAGTCATTTATAGAAGAGTAAAATATATCTTTGTATCAGACGTTGCTCTTCTCAAGCTGGATTTTAAATCACGCAGATGTTTTAGCTCTTCGCACTTCCCAGCTTTAAGAAAAGGCAATGACTTCCCATTGTCTACTGCATAATATCTCATCTTCTTAGCCTGACACTCAAGACCCTCCATGAGCTGGCCTCAGCTTGTCTTTGACATTGCAATTCCTCACCGTCACGTCCCCCTCTAAACAGATTCTCTTTAAACCGTGGAGACAGTGGACAGCCCCCATTTTCTGCTCGTGTGGCGCATTTCAATATCGTTGATCCTCTGAGGTTGACTGTCTCCTGTTCCTGACACCTTGTCAACCCACATTAATTTTTCAAAGTCCAGCATAAGTGCTTGAAAACTCATCTTATACAGCAAGAAGGAAGGTCTTGTCCTCTGGATTTTCCTGACACTTTCTAACTCTCTCTGGCCCACATCACAACGGACTGACATGATGGCAATCTAGCATGTTCTCTTCAGGGGCCAAACTTCCAGAAAGCACAATTCTAACCCATCCCTGACTCCCGTGGCACAAAACCCTCCACAAACTTCAGTCACCAGCTCCAGAGAAGCATCAATACCTGGTTCCTGCCCCAGTGTCTCTGCCAAAAGTCTGAAGTTGCAGCCTAGGCATGGTAGTTATTTTCTCTATATTCAACATTTTCACATGAACAACAGACGAGTAGTGTTAAGAATATTTATTCTCTGGCACAACTGGTCTTCAGAACTTTATGCCTCATAAAATGCTAAATTTACAGTCATTAAATATTCACTTTCTAACCTCTCCCCCCTCCCCTGCCCCTGCCCCAGTCTTTAGACACTGGCAGTCACCACTTTAATTTCTTTCTCTATGAATGTGACTACTCTGAGTACCTCTAATAATTGGAATAAAGGTGTGATTGGCTTATTTAACTTGCCATATTGTCTTCGAGGTCAGAAAAACTGTTGCATGTGACAGTATTTCCATATATATTAATATGATGATCTCCCATTCACAGGTTGTCTGAATTCCACTTTCAGGGACACTTGACCAATTGGGCCAGAGGGTTGAATGCTTGCACTTACAGCATGGTACCACACAGGCCCAGCACTGCAGAGGACACCAGGACCATATGCAGTGCTGAGGTGTAGGGCATCCAGACTATACCAGTGTTACCTGGAGTGCCAGGAAGTTCTAGGGTTCAAATTTTTTCCTCCTGGAATATCCTAGATATAAGCTCCCAGTTGCTGAGTGATGTGCCACAGTCTCTTTACCCATTCAGCTGTCAATAGTCATCTTGATCGCTTCCACCCTGAGAAATTATAAATAATGCCACTCTTAACATGATAGTTCAATTTTCTTTTCAGAGTGCTACTTTCAATTTTTTTGACATATGTCCTAAAGTGGGATTACCAGATCATGTGATAAGCCTATGTTTAATTTTTAGAAGCTATCATGTGGTTTTCCATAGTAATTGTGTCATTTCTCTTTTTTTTAATTTTATTGATTCACCATGAGATATAGTTACAAGCTTTCATGTCTGAGTTACAATCACACAATGATCAAACACCCATCCCTTCACCAGTGCACAGTCCCCACCACCAACATCCCCAGTATACCTCCCCTTTCCCACCCTCCCACTGCCTCCATGGCAGACAATAGGCAATATTCCCCGTTCTCTCTACTTTGGGGAATTATGGTTTGCAATGCAGATACTGAGAGGTTATTATGTTTGGTCTTTTACCTACTTTCGGCACACATCTCCCATCCCAACTGATTCCCCTAACCATCAATTTCTTAGTGATCCCTTCTCTATTCCAGCTGTCCTCTCCCTGCCCACTCGTGAGGCAGGCTTCCAACTATGGAGCAATCTTCCTGACTCTTCTAGCTACTGTCCTTAGGTTTCAGTCTTGTGTTATGTTATTTTATACTCCACAAATGAGTGCAGTCCTTCTATGTCTGTCCCTCTTTTTCTGACTCATTTCACTAGCATGATACTCTCCATATCTATCCACTTCTAGGCAAATGTCATGACTTCATCTCTCTTAACAGCTGCATAGTATTCCATTGGATAGATGTACCAAAGTTTCTTTAACCAATTGTCTGTTCTCAGGCACTTGGGTTGTTTCCAGATTTTGACTATTGTGAACAGTGCTGCAATGAACATATAGGTACAGATATCATTTCTACTGTGCTTTTTTGCAGCCTCGGGATATATTCCCAGAAGTGGTATTGCAGGAATTCTGCCATTTCCATTTCAAATTTTCCGTCAACAATGCACAGGATTCGAATTTCTCTACATCTTCACTAACATTTGCTATTTTCTGGTGCTTGTTTCACCTCTTTTGTGTTTTATTTTCCCTAATAAATGTCAAGCACCCTTTTTTGGGTGGTTATTTGTGTATAATCTTTAGATACATATCTATTACAGTCTATTATATATATATTAGGTTATTTTTTGTTGTTTATGAGTTGTAAAATTTATCTTTATTCTTTTAACATGTAGTTTTAATAACTATAGCTATCCAATAAGTTTGAAATTAGACAGGGTGAGAGCTACTACTCTGTTCAATTTTAGGATAGCTTTTCCTAATGATGCAAAATGTTACTAGGCTTTATGGTAAAGATTACCTTAAATTTCCAGGTTAGCTAAGTTTTATGTCCTTTCAAAACAATATTTAGATTCTCTTATATTAGGAGTTCCTCAGGAGGTCCCAACCAAAATTTGGGTTGAAAGCCATCCCTTATCCTTTACAATGGTTAACACAGTATCTTTCAAAGTCATTAAGTACATATCTGCTTTAAGTCACTAATCAAGTTTATGACATACATTTTGTTACTGTTTTGTCCTGTAGATCAATGTGACACTAAATTGACTGAAAATATTTTAAAAAATTAGGACATGGGACAATGGTCAAAGTAAGTCAGACACCAAATAGTGGACCATGAAAGCGTATGATAGCTATAAGTATGTTTATCCCCAGAATAAATTCTTACTCAAAGAAGAAAGTGCATTTCTTCTAGAGAAATGAGGAATGGGGAAGTTAAAAGCAAGGGACTTAAAGCAAACTCTACAGTCAGGAGTACTAAAATCGCACTTTGAATTCTCTGAGGGATTCTTCTCATCCAGTTATCAGTGTATTCGACTTATCCTTGAGGATTAGGGTAAAAGTGTTTTGATATAATAATTGCTACCATTGTATTAGCTAGCCTTTACCACTTCTTTTTGGTGGTAAGAACATTAACACTCAGTACTTTCAAGTGTTAATATAGTACAGTGTGTCCTCACTTTAATAGCTTCTATATGTTCTCGGAGACTGCAACTTCAAGTGAACTATGTATAAAAATTAAATTTTTTCTTTATTTTAATTTAAAATTTCCACTACCAATATTCAAAAAATTAAATTTAAGCAGAATCAAATTGCTATAAATAAGAGTTAAGGACTAAGGGTACATTTTTGGTCATTGAAACACCATCAAACACTGAAATAAAGATCCAAATTAACTTTTATATCAAATGATCTTGTGTTACTCCATTATATCATTCATTTTCAACAATCTTACTGCAGTGCAAGATTAGTTACCAATATCCATCCTGGCAGCTCTGAGTGAAAGTCAGTACCCAATTCTGGATTGAATACTCTTACACCACAGGTCTGTCTCTGTCTCTCTGTCTCTGTCTCTGTCTCTGTCTGTCTGTCTGTCTCTCTCTCTCTCTCTCTGTCTCTCTCTCAGAGTAAAAGCCAGAAACAAACCCAGGATGAGATACTCTCACATCCCAGGTCTCTCTGTCTCTCTCTCTGTCTCTCTCTGTCTCTCTCTATATATATGTATATATATACACATATGCATATATGTCTGTCTCTGTCTCTGTCTCACATACACACAGAGACTTGGACACCTTGAGACACTAGTGAACCTCAGGTGCATATATTTTGGGTGTGGGACTGATCTTAGGGAATAGAGTACCAAGAGAAAACCCACGTAAACGGGGGGAATATAAACTCTACACAGATAATAGCCATAGCTGAAATAGATATATTTCATATTGATGTCATAATAAAATGACACTAAATTACCATGTTTTTTCTGCCTTTTATGAGGATCTACTGTATCCTTAACTACAGTCATCTTTTTGTACAGTAAGTATCAATAATTATTTATCTAACAACTGAACATTTATACCCTTTTGCAAATAAATCCCCATCTCCCTTGACTACCATGTCATAGTAATAACCACTCAACCATTTTGTTTTATTTTTTTTAAATAAGAAATAGCTTTTAAAACATTTCACATAGAGTTATTTGTTTTCTCTTTCTGGGAGTAGTCATAACAAATGCCAGGTCTCGTAGCATAGTGGGCGGGCCAGTCCGTCTCATCCCTCTGCCCTGATGGGACCCTGAGATGATACAAACTACCTCCAGCTACTATTTAAGCTCCTTAACAGCCATGACCCAGAGACACACAAAAGAATCTTGGAACCGAGCAGCTTGCTGCAAAGATCTCTCCAGACCCTAAATATCTAAAATTTTAGACTTCCGGGAGCATGTGGCCACGTGACATCTTATGCTATTCATAAGCTATACAAAATAAATTGTCTAGCATTGCCTTTTCAGCAGGTTTGAGTGGTGGTGGGAAAATTCCAAATAATAAATTATATTTAAAACAATGGTGGGACTGTGTCAAAATATTGAATGTAATCAAAGTAGGAGAGTATTGTGGAAATTGTCACACAGGCAGGGGATGGCTTGGGATGTGAGGGGGATACTGGGGATGTGAGGGGGATACTGGGATGTGGTGGGGGAAAGTGTGCACTGGTGGAGGGATGGTTTGATCATTGTATGCCCGAAACTCAAACTTGAAAGCTTTGTAACTATATCTCATGGTGGTTCAATTAAAAAAAAATTAAAAAAAAACTTACAAAGAGAGAGTCAATGGGTAAACTCTCAGAACAGAACCAGAACAATAACTCCGAGTAATTTGGTTTTCTTAAAAGAAACCATCCAGAACAACAATGTCAGACTCTTCCATAAGAAACACTAAGCATTGGCTCAGAGACGAGCAAGAGGTGAATTGAACAAAGATGAATTTAACTTGTGTATTAGATTATTTGTATTTGGGATGACTGTAGAGCTGAGAAATTCCTCAGTGAGCAGAACTTGAACTCGGAGAGTTAACCACATCATTCCTCTTTCTTAAAATGGTGATAATACAAATTTCACACCAGTAAATTATTGAACAGTCAATTGACAAACAGTCAATCAATGCCAGCTTGATAATGTCTTGTAATGTCTTGGTTAATTGGCAATTAGTTAACGTCTGCATATTCACACACATGGGCAAATCACTTTACGAACCAACCACCCTTCCTGTCCACCCCTTCAAGTGCATTCAAGACTAACCTTCTTGTGAAAGCTTCAGTAGCAACTCAGAATTAAGTAGTGACATCATCCTCTTCTATTTGAATTTTTGGAGAAATGATATACTTTAAAGTACACTTGACAATGAGTTATGCACTACACGAGTATGTCCATTTCATTGTTTTTGCAAAGTGGTAATAAATATAGGATGAACAATGCCTGGGTTGGCAGATGGTACTGGCTTACACAGGTTAGTCCACATTAATAATTAACAGAACTCTCTTTAATTCTCAGGAGTATCTCATGTTAGGAAGATAAACAATATGGTCAGCTTATTTAAATGGCAACTTCTAGATGACTCTGGATTCCCTAATGAGAATAAGCTAAAAACTCCTAAAGGTTTTTGTAATTCTCCACACCAATTTGTTTCGTTACAGCATCGCCCAATATTTTTATTGTAACTGTCAATCATCTGTTTTATTTTAAAAGATAGAAACTGAATAAGAGTTATAAACGTGTGAACATGTTGAATGGAGAGAGAGAAATTTTAATTTAACTTAAGCCCTCAATGTTTTCCTTGTTTAAGATCTAAAATGCGTCATATCCCAGAACTACAGATGAGTGTTATTCTCAGACTTAGTAAAGATCACTGTGAAGGAGAAAGTGCCAGTTCAAATGCAAACAAGCTGGTCTTCCTTCCCTGATGCCTGTGAATTGCTCACCCTCTAGCAAGCTCTGGCTGCATATGTCTGCAGGTCATTTTGGGTCACTTCAAAATGTATTTATTCAATTTCATCTTATAGGCATCTAAGTGGCATTGTCAAATAAAGTGAGAGTTTAAATAACAATGCATTCTGAAAACAATAGTCTAGACAATGAAATCTCTTTCTTTCATGCTGAAACATTGTATTCTCTGGGTGAATATAATGGCAAGTTGTCTCTTTCCTTTTCCGACCCTCTTCACTTCCCTCTAGCGGAGAGAAACAAGGAGATCATGCCTGCTATTATCTTCCGCCTGCCCATCTCCTTTCATCAACATTTATTGAGCATCTGTAACATAAAAACTTCTGTGCTCTGTGCTAGACATAGATGATGAGTGAAATGGACACAAGTAGCCTACAGACTATAACGTAAAAGAAGATAAAAAGCAAATGATTATGTAACTGCTTGCTATTGTTAAATGCAAAGGGGTATTTGAGAAAAATAGAGACAAATCCTAGAGAATCAGAATCTTCCTACACAAGACATGGTTAGATAGAAGACTAAATGACAAATAGGAATTAGAAACGTAAGGAGAAAGACTGGTGTATATAGAACCTAAATTATGAGATGGGTGTGAATGGCTTGACTATGAGAAAAGTTCACTTGCCTACCTGAGGTTGGTGGGAGAAATGGCAAAGATGGACGGTGTTCACTACAGCTGACTCCTATTCTAGGGCTTGGCTTTCTTCAATGACCCTAAATCATTTACAAACATCAACTGTATTATATATATAATATAATAATATATATAAACACATAATATTAGACTAATACCCAAGAACAGTAGAGACAAGGGTCAGGAAAATTGGCCCACAGCTGGAAGCCTGCCTCAAGTACTGAGGGAGAAGGCAGTTGGGATAGAAAAGGGGCTACTCCGACAATAGTTGGAAATGATCACACTGGATAAAAACTGCATGCTGAAACTAGGTAAAAGACCAAACATGATATCCTCTCAGTATGTAGTATTGTAAACCATAATGCCCAAGAGGAGAGAGAGAGAGAGAGAGAGAGAGAGAGAGAGAGAGAGAGAGAGAGAGAAGAAAAGTGCCTGCCCTAGAGAGAGGGTGTGGGTAAAGGAGGTGGCCGGAGGGATACTGGGGATAGGAACTATACCCTGGAGGGATGGGTGAATGGGTGATGGAACATTGCACGACTGTAACCTGAACATGGAAACTGTGTACGTCATGTGGTGATTTCATTAAAAAAATGTTTTTGAGTTAAAAAAAAATCTTGAGTAAGAACAGAGAATTTGACAATTAAAAAATAACATCAACTGCAGGCAGCAGGTAGGGAAAGAAGGTCAAATTCATTGCCAGGTTTCAGAAAATCTTTCTGCCTCAATTTTGGGGAAATAGAAGATGAGAGTTGATCTTAAAAGACCTTTGGATTCTGGTCACCAAATTGTATATCTGTTCCCCATCACATCTAAGCCAATTGTTTCATTTCTAAGCACTAGTCATTCTACCCACCCTGCCCATCTCCTCTCAAGGACCGCTTCAGAAAAAAAAAAAAACAGTAAATCCTCTATCAATGTCTTTTAATATTAACCTAAGTGTGACTGAATATTCTACAATAAATGTTGCTAAAACGCAAAGGGAGTAAACAGTTTTTATACTTAAGACAGTTAAAATGGGCAAGGAATGATTTGGAGTGGAGTTCTGGCATGGTACAGAGAGGAACACAGACGAGTCAGAGATGCTAGACTGAAATGTCAGCTCTATCACTTATGAATTTTGTGACCTTACAAAATTTTATTAACCTCTCTGAACTCTGAACCTCAATATATTAATATGAAAACTAAAGATAATATCTAACGGCTTCCTAGAAATTGTTGGGATGATTGAATGAGCTAATATTTTCAGATATTGTGAGTGTGTGTGTGTGTGTGTGTGTGTGCAGAGGAGTTAAAAAAAGGGAGTAAAAAGATAAACAGGGATTTTTTCCCTACTCTTACATTTATAGCTTGAGAATAATATAGACACAAAAACCTAACACTGTACTCACAATATAAAATACAAACAACCAAGAATAGAGAGGATAAGTGTATTCACTGAACGGGAGAGTAGAAGGGGCAGATTTTTAGTATTTTTGCAATATATAAATTGATAGATATAAAAATTTGTTTAACACACTTTTAAATGATATCAACTCCCTGGCATGTTTCTTTTCAAATACAAAGCACTGCCTACCGTGGAACCAAAGGGCATGACTCTAGCTGAGAAGCAGAAAGGCCTATCTTTTCAAGGTTTAATCTAAATTTATGAAAGTTTTTGCTTACAAATAGTTTATTCCCCACATCTTCCCATAAGTGAAAATGTCCTTGCATATGTGGTGCAGCGGGGAAAATTGATAAAAAGGACTTTAGAAATGGATGAGGAGAATAAGAGAGGAGAATCAGTACACTTGACTTTAGTACTTTAGTTTTCCAGCTCTCACAACATTGGACCTGACGAAGCCATTGATAAGGAAAAACGAGGTGACATATTCATTGGAAATTATCGAAGGATATGTCAGACAATTACATGTCAGTGATATTGCTCACTAGATTCATGTCTCTGGTCAGGTAGAAGAGAAGTTTCCCTCTAATTGAGACTGTAAGATGAGTGTCTTCCTTACATTTTAATTCCCAGGCTCCTTAATGTGACTGCTTTTTCTTTGGAAATTACTCTCTCCTCCAATTTTATTATTCTCTCCAATTAAGATTTAATCTGTTCCAACCTTGCCTCCTGTGTGAATTAGAACCTCCTATGGTGGCTGTCAAAGTAGTTGTGGAAAATGGCTGCAGTGACCATAGTGATTATCTTTGTATTGTCTCTACTGTATATCAGACTTCTGTATGATTTTCTCATGTCATTCCTCTCATAGGGTTTAATTCTCTCATAGGCCTTTGAAGCAGATAGTAGTTTTATCCCCATATTACAGACCAAGAAATAAAGAAGATAACTAATATTCACAAAGGTCTGAAACTTACCCAAAGTTTGGACTCAAAGCCAGGTAGTAAGTATCTATGATCTAAGTTCTTTTTATTTTCATTATCCTGACTCTCCACCAGGGTGCTGATCAGGCCTTGTAGCCCTGCAGGTAGAATGTATGGTAGGGGTAGGGATTCTTTGAGGCACAACACCCTTCCAGATCATTTTTGAAGATTTCTTTCCTGGTAATAAGCTGTTCTGGCAGCATCAAAGAACAAATAACAAATCTTGGAAATGGGCAAGCAAGCTCCCGTGCAACCATCCTTCTGCGTCCTTGGTTGATGCATCTCTCTGGGTTCCATGTTAGAAACTGCTTGTTCCTACGGTTACAATAACATTTCCACTTCTCTCTGATCCTTCATGCCAGACTGGCTCTGAATAACACAGAACTAAAAACACGCTGCCTAGCTGTGTTTCTTTCACTCAGAGGGAATCAACTAGAGAAAAAAACAATAAAATATAGGGAGGGAGGAATTTAAACACTCAAGTATAGGCTCCCGGCTGCAAGTCACCTGAGGGGGAGCAGCCTTCTCAAAAATCAAATGGGTGTGATATGTCTAAGCAAAGTCTATAATATCTGCCAGCAACCCTCCTGGTAGAATGTCTATGAAAGGAGGTCCTATTTTGAGAAGATTTTGAGCTGCAAATAAGAAGTCCCAATTCTCAACAATTTAGGTAACACTAGAGATTAATGATTCCATTAGTACTGAGACACCTCAAGGAATATAACTGGGCATAAGTCCATATCCCATGGATAAGTAGAACAAGATATGGCTGAACAATGATGTGAAACTCATATGAAATTCATATCCCTTCAAGATATGGAACTCATTCCATAGTTCATATTCTCATGCTTTGCCCTTTCTTTCCTCTTTTTCCTTTCTCTTTCTTCTTTTCATTCTCTTGACATCTTTTGCTGTGAACCAGAGGAAGGCCATGTACTCTAATACCTGAGCTAAAGATTGAACTGCTAAACGACAGAGAAACTGACTCACCTCTTCATCTGAATATTTAATACTAGATGTATTGGCTGTATTTAAGAAACAGAAAGTTTGGTTCAATCCTTGGCACCACTAGGTTCTCAGAGTATTGCTAACCCTAGCCGTGGGGTGCCCTGAGTACTGTAGGGCCCACATAACTCTGCATCTTGAGGCCCTTTCATTGACTAGTGGCCTGGTTAGCAGAGTATTGCCAGGAGTGGTTTCAGATACCCAGAACACTAATAGGTACCCTCTAGCAAAAAAAGAAATATTATAAGTAGCACAGTAACTCTACAGCTATGCTATGAATGACCAAGGGCAAGGTAATAATTAGGGAAGCTGGGAAGAAGAGACAGCCCAGTGGGAATGTTCTATAGCATTTAAAACATCTATTAACATACAAGGCATATACATTTTGGCAGGACACTTTGTCTTTCTAGAGGCAAAGATTTCACTGTATGAGCATGGAAGTCATGGGCACTAGAGTTTGTTGAACATGTGGCAGCATTCATACAGTTTGCATTCCATAATAGTTCATATCTATTACATGTTTAATAAGTATAATTTAGGGAGCACAATAGCTCTGTAAGGTAGTAATGCAATCGATGTTATAGTTGAGGGATTTGTGTTTGATCATCGTGTGATTATAACTCAAACATGAACGCTTACGATGATTCAATAAAATAAAGTAAAAATAAAGGGAAAAAAGTAAGTAAAAAGTTGAATTTTTTTTTAAAAAATCCATGTTATAGTTGAAACAAACCTCAGTTTTGGAAAAAAAGAAGCGACCTGTTCAAGTTTATGAAGCTAATAAGTTGGAACTTGAATGTGGCTCAATCTGACTTAAAGCAAATCTCTTGCCACTAAGCCTTTCTCATTAATTTAGAAAATAGGGAATATTCCCTAAACCTGATGTTAGTGGGACAGTTACACATTCTTATTTCAAGTGACTTTAATGCAGCTAGATCTTCTGCATTTGCAGAAGTATACTTTGACTTTGATTCTCTTGTCCACGCAAAAGATACTACCAGCACACTGTTCACCTTATTAACCTCAGATGACTCCTGACAGCATTCCAGGATAGACATATAGCTACTTGAAGCATTAAGCAGTATCCAACCCTTAATGCCAATTCCATTCCCTTTGTCCCTTCCTCTAGACTGTCTCAAGAAAACCCATAAATCTTTTTTTGCTATGGTTTTCTAGGGAAGTCTTCCAAGTACTTATTAGCCCAAGAGATAATTCTAAGATAAAAAAACCGTTACTTACAGATAAAGGCCAAAGAGCTGCCCAGGTCCTACGCATGACCATTCAGGACTCAGGAAGCATTTTCTGACTCAATTCCTGGCACATAGCCTGATTATCCTCAGGTTTTATTGCTATTTCTATTTTATAGATGAGGAAAATGAACACTAGAATAATTCATCTGCTCGAGTCCTTGAACCACAAAGGCCTTCCTCCTTATGGAGATGATTATCACAATATGCTACAGTTGCCCACTTTCACATCCATTTTTCCCACTATCTTGGGTCTTCTTCACTGCAGCATATTTAGCACATATATCCAGGAGTCACCCAGCATGGAAGGAAGGAAGGATAGAGAGATGAAAATAAATATTTAAAAGGAGGGAGGAGAAGAATGACAGTAGAGGGGGGAAGGGAGAACTGGAAGGAGAGAAAAAAGGAATAAAATGAAAGGAGGGGTAAGGAAAAAAGGAGGGGGACAAAGAAGGAGAGAGATCAATAGGGAAGAAGGTAGTGGAGGAAGATGAGAGGCAAGCTTGGGGCATGAACACAATCCATCTTTATAACATTAAGACAAATTTCAAGCAAGCTGGCAATATTCCAGATGGAGGTTCTTTCAATATTTGGAGATGATCATTTCTGGTATGTGACCACTGGACCCACCAGCCTAGAAGATAGTGCATCCTCTCCTAGAGCCATCCAGGGTCAAGGCCTGCCTTTCTCATGTGTGGAGATACCCCTGACCAACCCCATAGATGTGGAGCCTAACAGGAAGGGCCACTTACGTCTAACTCTCTGACTTGCTAGAGCACCTTCTCAGTGATGCCAATTCCATTCCCTTTGTCCCTTCCTCTAGACTGTCTCAAGAAAATCCTGTGCCCACACATGTTTACCCTTACCAAGAAAACAGTGTTAAGTATGGATTTTCCAGTGGTCCTTCAGCATTATAAACTGAAAAAAAAATAAGGCGAACCCAATTGCAGGGATATGTAAATGACCTACTGAAAGAATTAATATTTAGCTTCGTAGGAAAAAAAAAGCCACAGCTCTCCTCATTAGGAAGGCTGGTTTTTCTTTTTATGTAACCAGAAGGAAAAATGAAATGTTGGAAGCTTCTCAAAATGTGCAGCTGAGAACGCCTTTATATTAATGAGAAAAGTGATGGTGATTAATGGGCAGCCCAAAGGCAAGAAGGAAGCGTTCTTCCCTTCTGCCTTCCTGCCAGCCCAGGAACAGGCAGTGTGCTGGGGTTCCCAGGCAGAGGGGGAGCACAGTCCCAGGAGTCTGTGGCTGGCTGTGGTCTGCTCAGACTCATCAATTGGACTCACAAACATGGCTAAGCTTACAAAGTTGGCTCCTGGAAATGGGGCTGCACGAGTGTCGACATCTGTCTCTCTCTCTCACCTTCCTGACCTTAATTGATCAAGACCTGTCATAGCTAGTACAGGGAAGGATTTTCTGAAAGTTTAGTTAAATGACAATATTGATTGAGGGTAACCTCAATACTTTCTTATATTCATCACATTTCTTTTATTTGCTTAGCACATACTCCCCCGGCTCTCTCGCCAGCATTCTGATCCATGTCATTAACTAGTCTTACACAGAAGTTTCTCAACTTATTTGCCCTCTCCAACACCCTTTTGCTGAAAAAAAAAAAAAAAAAAAAAACTTCACTTTGTGATCTCCAGAATTCAACCTTTTGGGAAGGGACAGAGCTAACTTTTCTTGGGGCTCACTCCTGGTTGTGTGCTCAGGGATCAATCCTGGTGGTGTTCAGGGTATCATATGTGGCACTAGGGATCAAACCCAGGTCGGTTGCATGCAAGGCAAGCACTTTCACCTGTGTGATTGTGGTAATGTATACCTTCCGGCCTAATATACCTTGTTTCGAGGAAAAGAAAGGAATTGCTGTGCTCCCGACTTCACAAGCAGCTCCACCTATTCTCCAGAATCATTGCAGTGCCCTGTGATGTTGCCTGCTTTGCAAATGAAAACAGAAAAAGACCATTTGCACATATTACCAAAACCCTGGCACAAGTTTGCAGCCCTAAATTTACACCTAATTACTTTCATTATGCCTCCACTGGGCTTCTTTCTCAATCTCCCTACCCTGGGCCTAATGGTACAATAAGAAACTCTTGAAATTATCATCTGGGATTTCTATGAATAACACTGATAATGCAAGACTCTTTATGCCCGTCTACCAAGCAGATGCAAGTCACAGGGAGGCAGAAATATCTTGACTAGAGAATAACAAATGGCAACTTCTGACTGAACAGCCATGCTTTCTCCAGATGCTGACTTCAAAGATAACACCTACTCGGGGCAAGATCTTCTACCTCACTCTGTATCCTTCTAGGCGGCTTAGGAGTCACCCAAGAGACGGTCACCTCTTTTCCTAACAAATCATAAGGAGAACAGCCTCTTCTGCACCATCTCAGTCTGCATAAGGCCACTCACTCTTTCCTACCCACTAGATACAAACAGGGCTTCCTGGGAGTGATCATGTGCAACCCAGCTCTGGCCACTGTCACCTTCTCTCAGTTGTTGCAGCTTTGCACAGTTCGATTCCTCAGTTGCTTATGAAATAGCAGTTCATGAAATGGGGGCATGACAGAAGCAAATGAGGAACACTTCAGAGGCACCTGTTGGGGAACAGTTTTTCCCCAACGTGCCCAGACACGTTGTGCACTGAGTCCAAGCAGATGCGTGATGAAGGATGACGGGTGTACAGAGAAACCACTACCGGAGACAGCTGATAGCCGGTCACTCTATTGCCAAATACACACATATTTTATAGGGGTTCTTGGCTTAAGAGAATGGTCCAATCACATAAAGTCTAGCATTACTGACCTATCACCTTTCCAACTCAACTTTGTCCCAGCCCAATCCCACTTAGGGCTAGATGCTGCAGTTAGGTGACAATTCTCGGGGAAGGTTGGATAAGACTTAAGGCTAGACACCTGGTGCTTGTAAAATGCACCCAGACACTCCCTACTCTGTCATTATGCAGAGACAGGTCTTATCTGCTATGCAGGGACAGATCTTATCAGCTCTGGCCCCTGTTGTCATGCTCCACATCTCCCCATTTTTATTTAAATTCAAAGCCGACAGTATTAATAATAGGGAGATCATAAAAGGTTTATCCCAATTAGAGGTGCATTACTTTTTCATTCCTTTAGCTAGTAATCCATTGGAATCATTGAATTGACTTCTAGTCATATTTGTATGAACCCAGCAAGAGATATAATAAGCTTAAATGTGGCCCCTTCTGGGGACATCTCATATCAGAAGACAGTCCTCAGGACATATTAATCCTTCCCAACCCCAGCAGGGTCCTTGTTCAGTAATTTCTCTTAGGGTCAAACTAGAACTCATCCATAACCATGCTCTTAACTTACTATTCCCATTTTGGTGCCAGGGTAGCTAAAGCTTGCCCTGGGCCCATACAGTCCCTTCATGGGAACCCTGCCTTAGGGTGTTAGCAACTTAGGGCAACTGAGTCTTAAATCGAGTAAATGGATGGCCCGGGAGTGAATATTATCTGGAGTCAATTAATTCCCAAGTTACAAAAGCATAGCATAAACTGTCTTTCTGTGTCTATACAAAAGGGATATTGCTCTCAAGCAAACTATGCAAAAGGACATATAGGAAAGAGAAAAGCGATATACGCACACCCATATATTACAGTTGTGTGTCACTACATGTCAGAAAATAGGTTGTTAGGGGCTCATATTGCTGGACTGTAAATTGATGAACCAATACCCAAATCATGTTTGAGCAAATCTAAGCAAGCAAGGGGCAACAGCTAATAAAAAGAGGACCACAATAAGGGGGGGGTAAGTGAGGTAAATATGCAGGGCGGAACTGAGGCAATGGACCAAGAGAAGAGGGGATGGACACTAAAGTGCTCCCTAAGACTATCAAAAATTGCAACCATCATAAAATAACAACATTGTTCATCAAGGAACATGCAGACCCTACACTCTTTTTCTTCCGTTGTAAATTAAGCCCAGTGCTCTCTGAAGAACGACTTCTGCCAGGGAATTAACCTGACCTTGCCACATTGCTAGGGATGACATGATGGACTCAATCACTCCCTGCAGCTGCTTGGCGAAGTTTCGGCAGTGAGGAGCATTTCTGCCAAGGGCGCCCAATGTGGGGTCCCTTATTCTTCCCAGGAATTTAAGGATCCGTGCACCACCATCAAGGAGGGTGGCATTAGAGAAAAACTGTTCCCCAACGGGCACCTAATTCAGACTTTATGGTCAGAGTCCAGGCATGAGAGGAGCAGGTCAGTGAGTTCCTAAAGCTAATACTATTTAGAGGAACTGTTTGGAAGCAGTACAACTACCATAACAAAATAACAAAATCTTGCATTTAAGTAGACATTTATAAAGACAAAGCATATCACACATGCAAATTGGGGGAATCTGACAACTACTCCCACATTGCAAAATCAGGAAAAATAATGATATTTATATCAATTAGCTGTCTGTCATTCTGTGGCAGTTTTACCTGCTTTTTGGACGACATATATGCTAGCAATTTTCTAAGACCATATGGAGGAAGAGAAGACAAATGATAACTCAGCCTTTCCCTTTATAAGTTCTTCCCGCAGTACCCATGGAACTTCCATAGTGGGGACAGGGTCTACTTTTGAGGCACGGGTACACTAACTCCTGTGGTAGCCACAGAATATACTAACAAAGTATGGGTACACACACATTTTGGTCTCATGTCCACTTAACAACAGGCACATCATCTTAGCAGGGCAGTGGGGAAAATCCTGAAAATCACTTCTACAAATGGACAGTAAGCTCTAAAGGACTTCTGCAAAAAGGTAAGGCCAACTACTCAAACTCAGTTCTTTGTGATACTGGGCAACTTCCCCTTAGCTGGATCCCAGAAATTCCTGTAAACTACTCTAGCTACCAGAAAACAATGGGACTGATTTGGAGCCATTAGGGAGAGAGGGTGGTGTTGAAATGGTGGTAGTTAAAGTATATTAACTTTGTAAATGAAAGAAGGAAAAGACCATTTGAACATATTGTCAAGACCCTACTGGTGTAAGTTTGCAGCCCTAAATTTAAGCCTAATTAGTTTCAGAATGCCTCCACTGGGCCTCTCTCTCAATTTCCCTCCCCGGGACCCAATGGTACAAGAAGAGACTCTTGAGATTATCATCTGGGATTACTATGATTAAAAATAACATTCAAAGTAAAAATTTTACTTTTAGCTCCTGATTCTTAAGAGATCTTTATGTCACCAGAGGGCCATTCTTTCAGCAAAACCTGGGTGTATATTTCCAATCTGAATTTGATGTCATTTCCCAGGACCCAGTGGGACGATTTGTACCCCTCAGAACCTCTCAGGAAGCAATATGTGAGTACATGTTCACTATCTAAACAAATTAGCTGCCCCACACTAGAACTATACTTGGTGCCTGATGATTTGGTTGTATACACATATAAGGGCTGTAGGTGCCAGAGTGATAGTACAGTGGGTAGAGTACTTGCCTTGCACACAGCTGACTTGGATTTGATTCCTAGCATCCAATATGGCCCCCGAAGCAGGAGTAAGCCCTAGGTACCACCTAATGTGACACAAAAACAAACCAAAATTATTGTAGGTACCCAATACTTCATAGCCAAGAAAAACAAATATACGAATGTATCATACAACATAGAATTCTATTATTCAAGCTTAAATGGAATAATTGCTTCATGTCAGCAGAATAATTTTTAATTCTCAGCCTCATCACCTAATCACTACTACAAATCTGATAGGTGGATTAAAGGAAGAGGAAAAAAATACCTTGACATCTACTGGTAGTCTCTCTCTGTTTTTAGTTAATTCAGTAATTTTCAAGAGATACATAAATAACATGCTATCAGATTATACACTCAAAACTTTATATAATTTAATTTGTTATACAAAAGAAAAAAATCTAGACAAGTTAAAATGACTCTATTTCATACTTGAGACTCCATCTTACTGACCTTTAAACTTTTAGAAATTATTTACTGACTGTCAAGAACTAGTTTCCAGTTAGACATACCCTTGTCTGAAAACTGTGCAAAAATATTTTTTTCTTTTTCTTCTCTCCATAGTAACCAAGGCCAACCAGCCTAAAATCCAATGAATTCCAGGAATATAATCTATGACCAGTCCTAAATCTTGATAACAGCACTTGCTGTCCTATCCTTCTTCCTCCTTCTTTCATGCTCTTAAAACCCTGTGACAAAAAAAATCTAACAGGACACAATTTGAGATATTGCCTAAAATTGAGCTCCATCAGTTACAAATTTGATATTCCAAATAAATGTTATTATTTCATTTTAACCTCATTTTGTTTTCTTTTGTTCACTGAGATAGTATAAAATATATTCATGTCTAGTTTTAACTCTCAACATGTATTTTTCCTTACTCATTGATTTCTGAACCTAATTCACACAGGATATGTGACTTCACAGTGTTTTTATTCATTACTTCAGAAAAGCAAATACCTTTTTCTTTTTAATGAATGATTATTTGATAGAAACTTTAGTTCCATAACCTGAGGGTGGGTAGGAACAGAATGGAAACAGTAGTGTGTGGCATCCTGATAAACCTCTCTAGACAAAGGAGGAAATTGCATCTCTAATCTCAAAATCTGATTAAAAATGAAAGAGAGAGGGATGTTAAGCAAGCTTCACATAATCTTAGTACCTCTTCTGAGTTCCACATCATAAGGCTCTTAATATGAATTTCATATTTATTGTACAAATATAAACCTGCACTATCCTCAAAATGATTACATTTGGTTATAAACATTGAAAATACTTGGGGTTTTATTTCTTATTATCTATGTTATTCAGATGGGAATGAATGTCAGAAATTTCAAAGTGGTAAATAATAGTCAAGCAACACACAGCAGGGATCTTGAATTGCTGTCCAGTCAAATCATGTTAAAGCAATGTCTTCCTGACTCCTATCACTCTCTCCTGATTATAACAGTTTCTAAACTCGGATGCCCTTTTATTTTCATTAAGAATTATTTTTATTAGGTGAGTAGTTCAGCTTTTTAACTTTTATCTGCCTGAAGTTGTCCCACTTATCTTTTGGTAATTGACTCCCAGTTTCCTCTTACACATTCATTTATCCCATCAAGACATATAAGAACTAGATACCATTCCAGGTGTTGTATGGACACTTGTGAATAAAACCTGCAGTGAATCATATCACAGACTACTGTGATATGATTTTATTGGTCAAAATTGGTTAAGTATCAGCAGTCTTGCATGCCTTAACTCATGTTAGGGAGGCAGAGAATAAATAAATAAGAGCGTTGATGGTATGTCAGTATCTCTTCTGAGGTTACAACTCTAGACACACTGGTTTTATTAGACTTTCTACCTTGGGTAAACATGAACTTACCTCTTATCCCTTCCTTTAAAAATGAAATGTAAGGTGCCCTTAAGTCACCAAAGCAGTTCTTAGGGTTGGGTGGGAAGGATTTTTCTTCAATGATTTTCCTCCAGTATATGCCTTCCCTAAATTTTTGATCTATGATGAATCCTACCTAGATTTCTTATAGGCTTAATGATGGTTTAGAAACACGTTTATTGGTCTTCATTCAAGAGTATAAACTATTTGTAACAGTGAGTTTGACACAGAACTGGATCATTTAATAACAGCCGGGCTTAGGGAGATTGGACAGTGGTTAAGACAAATGCCTTGCACACACCCAATCATAGTTCAGTTCCTGGTACCACTTGGACCCCAAGCATAAAGTGTGGGGGCTCCTGAGAACCACCGGGGTAGCCTACGTGACCCCAACTCTGCAGGGCCAAGCAGCACTGCATCCTCCCTTGCACTAAACTGCTGTTTGTTTGGCTTAAAATTACTGGAATAGTCTTCTGGACCCCTGCATACAATAATAATAAATACACTTGTCTTTCCAAGGAGCTATGTCTATGTAAACCCTTGACTTCATTGTATACCTAATCTCATAACGTTCTCACATCAATATCATCAGATGGATTGTAGTTCTCATCTTAACGAATTAAAAAAGGGCCAGAGAAATAATACAGGGATTTAGGCTCTTGTCTTGCACACAAATGACTGGATTGATCCCCAGCACCACACATTAGGAGTTATTTCTGAGCACAAAGCCAGGAGTAAGCATTAAGCAGCACAGGGTATAGACTAAACCTCCCCCAAAATAAACAAACAAGAAACCCTACATGCTCAATGGAATATACAGGCATAAACAAAATACTTATGGTACACACCTACCTCATTACAAGTATTACTTGAGCATTTGCACTCCACTACTATTCAGTTCACTTAATTAGACAAGAGATATGTAACTGGGAGTGTTGGGTTGTGTCTTTAAATTAATTAACCATCTTTAACCTCATGAAGTAACCAGAAGCATATACTAGTTGATAGGATTGCTCTCTAGGTTTAGATGATCAAATTCTTGACTCTGAAATCATCGTACAGGTGGATTTATATCTTAGTCTCAAACATATATCATCTTTACTTGCATAATATATCTTACATTATTGCTACATGCAACATATCAAGTTCAAAAAGTATGATATCATCAATGAGATTGGTCTATCTGTTATGCCTGAGGATGAGACTGTGATGTATGACTGAAGAGTTGAGGAGGTGCATTAAAATAACTCAACCCGCTAGGTGAAAACCCAACAATTTCTAATCATCTTAAGTAACTAGTTAGCGAAAAGGGCATTTGCTGGTCCAACAATTGCCAGGGGATGTGCTGATTTGCTCTAGCAACAAAACTACATCTGCAACAGAATCTGTTTTCATAGACTGCCTGACTGACCTTATGATAATCTATTATCATTTTCTAAAATCTATTTGACTTTAGCACAAACCAAAGGAAGAAGCTGAATAAAGATTCGGTAGAAATAACAAACTTTGTATCATTCAGGTCCTTGGTGATGACAGTAATTTTTGAAATCACTTCAGAAATGCATTCTGGTCTAAATCAGCAAGCAATATATGGCACTTTTCTCCCTTAGCTGGAGTCCATAGGTGCTAGAAAGAGGGGTTTTGAAAATGGGAGTGAATTCTCTCATTGTTACCCCTAGACATTCATAAGAAAAAGATTTGTCTTACTCACAACTTTGGTCTTCTCTGACTTACATGATCTCCTTTCCAAGAAAGTTTAATTCTTGCAAGAACCACAGAAATGATCTTTTCCCTGATGAAGTTGGTGGATGCACTTGGAGGTTCTTCTTTGGACAGATTGGGCTTTAGGGCAAAACCAGATACGGTCAGTACATATTCCTGGGTTTGTGCTCATAAACCACTCTGGGCAGGGCTCGGGGAACCACATGGACTCCTAAGTCGCTGCATTCAAGGCAAACTACTTACCTCCTGTACTCTCTCTCTGGCCCCATCCTTCTGAATATACTTAACAGATAAAGAAGGTAGTTGGCTTTGTTAGCTGTGATGGCTTCTTTCAAAAAGATACATCTTGCTTCCACATATGGATGGTAAGAAAATGTCATCTGAATTTTATTAGAGTCTCAGGGCCATCTCTTAGTACACCAGGTTTTGCAATGAAAATCAATGGGAATTTGCAGTGGCTCAAAAGAGGCAGAGATATTAATATACCAGTCCCTTTAGAAATAAAAGTTTGGTTACCCTCCCTGGAAAGAAACCAAAACTAACAAAGGTACTTTGTAGAGGCAAATGAAATATGAATATGCAGAACATGTTGTAAAAAAAGGAAATTGTAAATAACAGCTACAGCCACATGTCCAGTTGCAGAAATAAGTACTATAATATTTGTAGTGTTTCTTATTTTATAAATGTGTTTTAGAGCATTTCTACCAAATATTTTCTCTTCACCTCTCCCATTCTCTCCCCCACCATTTTTTTCCCTAAATAAAAGCTATGGAGATGGTAGTTACATTTATCTCAATACAACTTTATCTAAGTTAGAGAACAGAAAAAGGATGTGATTCAGTAAGAAGAGAAATTAGCATCACTCCTAGATGAATAAATACGACTAGTATCCGGTTTCCAGTGGTACAGGGGGATATGCACTGTGTCTGGCTGAAATGAGTTTCCTCTGTATTAGTGTGGAAGATAAGTGAGGTTAAAAGACTGACATTTGACTTTTGAACAACACAGATTCAGGATACTGACCCCCACACTGTCAAAAGCTCCTGGGATAAGTTCTGGTGCAACTGACAAACTCACCAGGAGAAGTACATTCCCAGGATGGACCTTCTAAGGTGGAACTTTGGCTCTCATCTGTAGAATATAAAATAGCATAGTGGGAGACTAACACCCAAGAGTTGTTGAGATAAGGATTAGGAGGTCTGCCCCACAGCTTGGTAACTGGCCTGACATGCTGGGGGAAAAGGCAGCTGAGATAGAGAAGGGAACACCAAGTAGAGGATGTCAGGAGGACCCATTCGGGTTGGAAGATGAGAGCTGAAAGTATACTAAAGAGCGAACATGATGGCCACTCAATACCTCTAGTGCAAACTACAACACCCAAAAGGAGAGAGAACAAAAGGGAATGCCCTGCTAAAAAGGCAGGGTGAGTGGTGGGGGATGGGATGGGGGTGGTGAGAGGGATACTGGGATCTTTGGTGGAGGTGAATGGGCACTGGTGGTGGGATGGGTAAATGATCACTGTATGAGTAAAATGCAAACACAAAAGTTCATGAGTTTGTAACTGTACATCACAGTGATTCTCTAATAAAAAATTTTAAAAAATAAGGTGGAACTTTGGAGGTAGTTTCTGCTGTGTGTCCTCTCCCACCTGGTGGGCCTCATAAAGTCTTGTGCATTCTTGTCTAACCTATTCTATGTTACATCTATATCTTTGCCCCACTCTTTCCTTCCTTCCCCTCAGCTGTTGTTTTGAGGAGAGTGGTACACACTGAATTGTGATCCTTACACATTTGGTCGTGATGCTTGTGTATTTTCTTTGTGGTGATCACATATACTCAGTTGCACATATGCTTTCTATACTGGAGATAGACACGTCTGTTATGGTGCCAGCACCACACACATAAGTGTGACAGAGATTCTATTGTGAATGTGAGGTGGTCCAGGTGCTCAAACTTACTGTTTTGCCTACAAAGCAATAGCTCTTGCACTAAGCTGCATCCTCAGACCCTATATTCTCTTTCTGACTATCCTGCTGCTTCTCAGAATCACCATGTTTCATTTATTCAAATCCTTAAGATTATTCCTTACTATGTAATGATTATGTATATAAAATTCCTCTATCTCGCCTAACAGAAGAATATACCAACGAAGTGGTAGAGCAAGAACTCACATCTACCCTATTTTTAATATTGTTTCTGAGTGTCTTCCACTAGATAAATACTGTCCTCATGAATAATAATTCAAGGCCATGTGCTTAGAAGAGGTAGGTAGTTTAGAATAGCATATGTTATATGATCTTCCCTCTTGGGGAAATGGGCATGCATCAGTGACATGAAGCGCTTTGAGAAATCAAGACGATTGAATGCTTGGTCCAAAAGGTACAGATTGATGAACTGAAATCAACCTCAAGAAGGAGGGCCTCCTATATCATGACCCATCCCAGGAGCTTCTGTCAGCATTGGCACATTCAGCACTTCCACCTGCAAATCGCATAATAGAAACAGAAGGTGTTGATCAAATTTTCAGAGGAGACCAGGCTGGGCCAGGTAGCAAATATGCTGAGTGATAGGATTATGCTGAGTGATAGGATTACAAATCCAAAATACTTGACAGAATGAACAATGAGTCAGAGATAACAAGATAAAATTTAATGGGATGGCTATCAAATTTGATCCTCCACAGCCCTGCCCTGGATGAGGGTGGTACTGATGTCCCCCATACACTCGAAGCTGGTCCCGAGGTTGTCCATGAGCTCAGTGTGAGTAGAAGCATGAGGCCTTTGCGAGGTCTGCTTCAAGATGATGCTCCTGAGCTCCAAATAGAACTCCAAAAGCACGGAAATAGCGTGGCTTCAGAGTAGCCTTTGTTGAAAATATATAGAGTTCAGTATTAATCAATGCTCTGATGTGTTTAAGTATTCTATAGTCACTCGGGGTTCATTGTTAACAGTACGGTGCTCCAGTACAGGTTAAAGATAATCTTAACAATTCAGTCCCATTCAAAATCACATAACTGAGGTTCAGCTATAATTTTAAAGGCCAGGCATTATTCATAGCCTAGAATTTAGCAAATATGGCAAAGACATATAATTGGTATTAAAAAGACATTTTTAAAAGACTGATCAAGACTGTGATCTCTCTTGAGCATGTTACTCTCACTTTCTCTCTCTCATTCTCTTCCCCTCCTTCCCTTCAAAACCTCCAAATAAAAACTGTGATTTAAAAAAAAAAAAGAGAATGATCAAGTATAGGATAGCATTGTAGGATAACATCAAGTGTAGGAAAACATCAAGTGTAGGATAATAAGTCCTTTCCGCCTTGCCACAGGGAACTTAGCCTTATTGGGTTACTCCCATCACAGTGCTCCTATTCCTTTGTGTTTAATTTTCACTTCTTTCTTTGTGCTCTGTTGACTTGTAAATATTACTTTTCTCTTCTCCTTAAGTCCTTTGCATAGTTAATTCAGAGCAATGTTCTTTTTATATGAACACAAGAAGACAGTTAATGCTATGCTTTCATAACTTGGGAGTTAATTGACTCTGAATGATATTTACCTCCTGGACATCTGCTCTCTCATCTAAGCCTCAGTTTCCCTCCCTTCCTAGCACCCCCAAAGCAGGGTCCCCACGAGGGACTGGATGGGTCCAGGGCAAGCAGTGAGCTATGTGCTACCCTAACATCAAAATGGGCCTGGCCAAAGTGCTATAATGCTTAACTATAAGTTAAGAGCTTGGTCATGGGCAAATGCTGTCATGATTCAAAAAGCAATAACTAGATTTGAACCCTGGTAGGGTTAGGAATGATTAATCCGGCCTGAGCACTGTCGCACTGTCCTCTAAAGTCTGAGACATTCCAGGGAGAGCCACCACCCTACAAGCTCAATGGATCTCTAACTGTGTCCATACAAAATAACTAATATTAAGAAGTAGAATTAAGATGTTAATCAAGATGTTAATTAAGTTATTGGACTAAGGAGACGTGGAAAGGCCCCTAGGTGGTGTTTCAGACCTTGAGCCTGATGGGCAGTCAGGAAGGGCTTTCTTATGTTAATTCTGCTACTGGTGTAGGCCTGCCCTGAGTGAGAGAGACAGAAGAGCTGGAGAGAGATGAGAGAGAGAGTAGGGCAGCAGGATGGAGCCGGGGGAGAGACTAGCAAAGGGGCAAGGGGACAGAGGGAGAGGAATGTAGAATACTAGAATACAGGAGTAGGCATGTGGAGAGAGAGAGAGAGAGAGAGAGAGAGAGAGAGAGAGAGAGAGAGAGAGACCAGGCTGCGGGATGGAGCGCAGAGAGATGAATGGGAGAGACAGGAGGAGACGGGAACGAGGGGAAGCATAAGACTAGAATGGGGGCTTAGTGGTGAGACTAGAACAGCATGTGAGGAGAATGGAATAAACAGCAACTGATCAATCAACCAATCAACAACTTGGCCCTCACTTCCTCCTCCATCTGCCTATGGCGTGGGCCGCCCTGGCTGGGGCAGTGGCCCGAACCCATCAAACCAGTAGCAGCCTGGAGGTTACATAATCAAGGAGCTGGCGATGTCACTCAGCGTCCAAGCCCTGGCATTACATGTGTGAGGTCCTTACTTCAATCTGCAATATATACATAAGCACTAATAACAACACCAACAATAATAATAGGGTTGGTCCAAATGATTTGAGAAAAAATGTTGTTTTTGTGTAGTCTCACAACTGGACAGAAACTCTACTTTAATCATTCTAAGGGATTTGCTTATAAAACAGTGGCTAAGTCAGACTCTGCCCAAATCACTTAGGCCAGAGCTCACAATGCACTCGCCGTGAGACTTGGGTGGGTTAATCAATGACCTCCATTTCTTCATTTACAGGAGGGGAAATAAAAGAATAACCCTCACATATGTTTGCTGTGGGGATTAAGTTGAGCAAAAACAAATTGTATCTACCTCACCTGTTTGCTGTGAGGATTAAATGAGGCAACACATTCTTGGAACACATTTAGAAGAAGCCTCATGGTAAGAGGTCAACAAATATTTGCTGGTCTTCTTATAAGGAGGCACATCCTGATGCTCGCTGATATCTGCAAATAGAATGTCCCGTCCTGTGAGAAGGGGGTTGTGATATTTGAATGTGTTTAAACAAAAGTGGGCTCTCATTGATCAGGGACAGCTCAGAGTCATTCTTAAACTTGGCATCACCTCTACATCTTATCGAAGTGGGAGCTCTGAATCAGTAGCCCTGGTGGGGCCCAAGAATCTACTTCCAGGCAGTGTGAAAACTACTGGTCTAGTTACAACATTCTAAGAAGCTTCAGGAAGAATTCCTCCACTGGGTGCGAGGAAAAGGAGTAATGTCACCTTGATTGTAAAACAGGCCTACAGTGTGATATTATAAATCTAAGAATGATTATTCTATTGAAGCCACATTGTCACTGAGTTGTCCAGTGCCCATGACCAAACCTGGTCCCTTATTTGATATATTCCGCAAAGCACTTTTTAAGAAATGAGACTTTTTACAGCAAAGTCCTCAGATGGAGACTGAACTTCTTCGACTGAGGGCTTCAGCTCCTAATTGGCTAAACATCTGTTTTAGTTCTCAGCACAGATTCATCTTTATCAAATACTGATTGGCTGTTGGCTCCTGCTGGCTGCTATATTCTGGTGCAATAGGAACAAAGCAGGGCAACTGTGGGAAGTCAGGAAGTCCCAGGAGGAAAGTAAGAAAGAGCCAGGAAAAAAAAAGAGAGAGAGAGAGAGAGAGAGAGAGAGAGAGAGAGAGAGAGAGAGAGAGAGAGATTCACAAGTTACTAGCAGGAAAAAGCAATAGGAATTTACAGTTTTCATAGCTGGAAAAAAATTTTTTTCTGAAACAAGAGAAACCCTGAGAGATATCCTGGATTCTTCTCCTGTTCTTAGAAGTAGTTCCTATGAGTGGCTATGGCTCAGGAAATGGCACATGAACACAGAGCCTGAATCAGAAACCAAGCCAAATAGCTGCCATCCAGTGCTCACACCATGAGCCCGTGTCTGTCCTCAGCAACTCCTGTGCTCTCTGGCTCCAGGAAGACTGTTTGGGCTGTCCGTCATGCAGCTTCCTAACACGGGTGTCCCCCACCTTAAGGATGGAGAGAGCCATTCTAAAAGGCAGTTTGAGAGAAGAAAACTATTTCTCACTCAGCTTGATTTCTCAGCATCAAATCACTCAATCTCTGAAAGGCATCTCCATATTGTTGCCATTTTTCTCTGTTCACATCCTATGAGGGCTGGAGCGATAGCACAGTGGTAGAGTGTTCGCCTTTCACGCAGCCGACCCATGTTTGATTCTTCCGCCCCTCTCGGAGAGCCCGGCAACCTACTGAGAGTATCGAGCCCACGCGGCAGAGCCTGGCAAGCTACCCGTAGCATATTGGATATGCCAAAAGCAGTAACAAGTCTCACAATGAGAGACGTTACTGGTGCCTGCTCAAACAAATCAATGAGCAATGGGATGACAGTGACAGTGACATAATCTATGAACATATTAAGTAGAAACTTTGATTCAAATATCCAAGACCTGGACATAATTTTATTTTATTTCATTTTATTCAGACAGTGCAGCGTGAGAGACTGGCGGTGGTGAAGAATACAACTGGCTATGCCCAGGGCTTATTCCTGCCTTTGCACTCAGAGGGTTATTCCTGGTGGGAATTGCAGGGCGCATATGCGATGCTGGGGATCAAACCTCAAATGGTGCATGCAAACCAAGTGCCTCAACTCTGATTCTCTCTGTCTGGACCCCTGAGTCCTTTTGGAAGAGCCAAGAAGTCAGTCAGAGCTGAGTTCTGGTTCTTAATATGTCTCCCCTGGGGTCCTGTACATTTTTTTCCACCTCTCTGTCTACCTATGAACTGCCCTCATTTCAGTAAGCATCAGAATTGAAACGGGGACATACATAATCCCCAGGTCAGACTGACCTGGAAGTATTGGCTAGGAAAAAGAGAAACCGGGATCCAGGTGGAATTAGTTTAGGTCTAGAAGTCCCCCAGGTCTTCCCAATTCCTATTATGTCATAATGGTTGAGAGCTTAGACATTCAAATAGAGAATATGAAGTACAGCAGGTAGGGTGTTTGCCTTGCATGCAGATGACTTGGGTTCAGTTCCTCCACCCCTCTCGGAGAGCCCAGCAAGCTACTGAGAGTATCTCGCCAGCATGGCAGAGCCTGGCAAGCTACCTGTGGTGTATTGGATATGCCAGAAACAGTAACAAGTCTCACAATGGAGACGTTACTGGTGACCGCTCGAGCAAATTGATGAGCAATGGGATGACATTGACAATGACAGTGAAGTAATCAACACTCACTTTAAAAATTGGCATCCAAGCTTCTGAGAAGCCAGGCAGTGGAGCAGTCTGTACTTCGCTACAAAGACTCCACTCCAACCTGGAAAGGGTTATCCTTTTTGTACATTCCCTGCTACTCTATATGGGGATTTTCCCCCATTTTTGACCTCTGACATTCCTACACATTAGTTTAGGAATAAATTGTAATATCTGTACATAATATAACCACCACCTTCTACAACGTAGTTTGATTTATCTCTTTATAACTTTGGGGGCCACGGCAGAGCATGGCAAGCTACCTGTGGCATACTCCATATGCCAAAAACAGTAACAACGACAGTCCTCATTCCCCTGATCCTGAAAGAGTCCCCAATATGCCCTCAGGCTACACTAGCACGAGACAGGGACGAATAGAGACGTTACTGGTGCCCGCTTGAGCAAATCGATCAACAACGGGATGACAGTGATACAGTGAATTTGGGGAGGGGGGCATTGCAAGTTTAACCACCCACCACTTAAACAAGAGAAGACTATTATTTTTCTATTATTCTTTACCCTATATCCATATGGTACATATAGGTATATATCCATATAAATACTATGTGTATTAGCAAACTAATTATCTCCCAACTAACCTGGAGAGACTTATAGGAAGCATACACTTATTCACCGCTACTGCACAGCATTGATGGTCCAATCTACAGTACAGTTAAAACCAGGGACTCGTAGGCTGCTGCACAAAGGCACAGTGACATACAGTTATCCATATTTCTTTATTTGGGTCATTTTTCACTGTGTCCATAGCACCGAAGGGCTGCCATTCCACAAATGCGCTTTCCTGCAACACTCGTGGGTGATTAGAGACCTCACCTCCAGGCCGCAGGATAGTTTGAACAGGTTTGAACAGCTTCGGAAAACCAGAAGGAGTCTCAGACATTTGTGTGTTGTCTTTTGCCAAGACGTCTCTTCAGTGTTGCTGTAGGTTGCTAACCATTTCCATGTTTAGACTATTGCATACAAGAAATAGCAGACACAACATTTTATACATTAGAGGCAAATATGTGAGGCATTTGGAAAAGACCTTATCGACCGTACACGTGCAGCCTGTTCTGTCGAGGTGCCAGTCTGCAGGACTGTGGATTTCAGCTCTTCTTGGCTTCAGTATATATTGGCAGAAATTGGGCGAGGGTCAGAAAAAGGCTCTTAACCAAGGAAATAAAGACAGAGTTGAGTTATAGAGGTGCGCTATTTAAAACTACAGCTGTTCTTTGCAGGCATTCCTTGCTAGGATGCAATTTCCATGGAGGATTTGTTCCCTTTCTTAATCACAAGACTAACCAAGCCTAAGAAAGTGGCAGGAGGAAGGAAGATGGAATAGAAGATCTCCACGAAATGACCGCTATCATTTTGCTTGTAGCTGCAAAGTTAGAAGTAATAGCCTTCTTCTCCACATTTGCATGCAATTTTCTGAGTTTGCTTAAATGAATATGACATTTCATTAATTCTGATTCATTGTATACTCCAGCCAAAACACATGCAGTTTGGTTCCATTTACTGACCAAAAAAAAAAAAAAAGGAAGCTGAAAAATTCTGAGAGAAATAATGGAAGGTGTGTAATTACTCATTATCCAATCAGCAACCAGGTTCCGGGGGCAAGAACGGTTTAGAGATAAATTGCAACTTTTGTGAGTGAATCTGACAGGCTGGGTTAGTAGGTGTGTTTCTTTTGATTAATGACACAAGGAAGAGAGGCTTAGAAACGATGTTTCCACTGCTTCTGCTTCTTACAGGATGACCCTTAAGTGTTTCTACCAGTTACCAGAGAAAACATAAATTACAGTGAGCAAAGTGTGAATGTTGTAAAAACATACAAAAGTGTAACATCCATAACTTCTTTATTCTAATTAAAAAGGAACTCAAGATGATAAGTCCTAGGATATGCCGGTGTGGGTCATTTGGCTAAAAATTTCAAGTTCCCAGCAAATGCTTTCATTAAAATAAAGAAAAAACAAACACAGTTGGAGCTATTTATCATGGTCAATTAACATGAAAGTTTGAGTACCGAACAGCTACTGCATGCGTTTTGACATCATTCAGTATTTCTCCAACAGATCATATTTCTAGGTGGGAATAAAAGAACATTTTTCTGGTTGCTGACGAAATGAGTCTAAGAGAGCCGCCCTTACTTAGGTCTTGATCTCTATGAGATCCTTGCTTAGCTTCTGCTGCTAGAAACTCACTCACACACACACACACACACACACACACACACACATACACATACACACATAGGAGTTCAATGCTGTGACCTCACACAAGGAAAGGCACAAAGATTGCTGAGGTAAATGAAAAACGTATTATTACTTTAATCTCAGTTTTAAATTGCTTGGAACTATTTCACGAAGAGAATGAGGTTTGCATAGGCATTCAGGATGAAATAAGATGGATTCTACTGATCTTAATTTGGGGGGGGAGAAGAATTATGTCTGTATGGTAAAAAAAAAAAAGTATTCTTATCCATGAAGATTAGTTAAGTTCCCATTGTGTGTGAAGAAGGGCCGTGAGGGAATTCTAAATGTGAAGATTATTTGTTTAATATTGAGATAAGGAATGTTGGCTCAAGGTAATTATGCTCTACCCAGTTCTTGAACAATATTGGCTCAAGTGCTCTCCACAGATTATTAGAGGAGAGAGAAATTAGATCTGAGAAGACATGTGATAGGCTTTAGATAGTTGGGAGATGAAAACTTGAACTGGAAGAGTGGTACATACAGGTAAGAGAAATGGAAGCAACAAATAATTAAAAAATGTCAAGTTGAAAGATTGTGCAATGGATAGGTGAAGAAAGGAAGTGATATTGTTAATTGGGCATTTAAGTCTAATAAGAGGTGAGGGAAAGAACCAGCTGTAGGATAAGGAGTTATTTGTAGGGAGATGACTGACGGAGAATAGAAAGAATGTAGAAGATCAGCAAGCAGGAACAGAATTCAAGAATCTATAAATGTGAGACTGAAGTGGCAAATAGCAAGTTCTAGTTCTGGCGTATAGACAATGATTATCCCAGCCAGGTAAAAGTGAAATCCAACATTAAAACCATGTCCACAATACAACTGCTGAAGGGAATCTTGCATGTATTTGATGTTAGACAATGCTCCCAATTCATGTCCTCCACAAACATAGAACTGGTAATGAGGATGGAACATAATTTCCTCTTCATGAAAGGTGAGAAGTGCTATGTGTGAGAATGTGTCTAACTTCATTCTGCTTAGTGTAAAACAACAAAAAATTAAAACCAATCCCATTATTCTTCACAATTCTGCAAGTTGAGATGTATAAATTTGTAGTGCTGGCATATTCAATATTAAGTCAGGGCCCACTTTCTCACAGACAGCTGAGTTCTTTTACAGCATCTTATGTATGTGGCAGAAGGGAAGAGGCAGCCTAGAAGGGTAATAATGCCTTATACTCAGGTCCTAAAGACTCCATACTGGTTTCCATATAAGAACCAATGAGGTGGAACAGGGACACAAACATCCCCTCTGTGACAAAAGTCCCAGAATAGTCTATGGTAGATATCCGGCAGATCGTTTGGGAGAGCAGAAGAGTGTTAGGGAGTCACTGCAGTTGATTAAAATGAAGATATTCAATAAAAGTGACAGTCAGAGGATCCCAGGAGGGCATTCCGTAGGGTTTTTAGCCTTTGGCCATGGAAATCTTTAACACATAGACATTGGCACTGTAACTTATGTTAACTAAGCCACACCCAAATGTTAAGACACTGGCGGTATGCAGTGGCATCAACATAAAACAAAATTTCCATGGAAATGTTAACAGTTAAGCTACACCCAGTAGGCTTAGCTTGGGATCTGTTGATGTGACGAGACACTTTGAAGTACTTTCTGCTCTAGTCGAGCTCCCTTACTTTATGTGTGGGAAAATTGAAGTCTATATTGAAGATTCTAGAGAACATAGCTAAGGTGAAGCTGGATTCAGGAGACCACAATTCCCAGTCCAGAATTAATACACTACTTTACAGAAAGCAAACCCCCCACCAACTGTACTCTGCATTGTACTATACAATATTAGCATACACTGTTAATGTTAAAAGTCTCCTTAAATCACATTAAGCATATCTACAAACAGCAGATAGATGATAAAGATGATAGATAGATAGATGGATAGATAGAGATAGAGAGATGATAGATAGATAGATAGATAGAGAGAGAGAGAGAGAGAGAGAGAGAGAGAGAGAGAGAGAGAGAGAGAGAGAGAGAGAGATAATAGACTGATAGCTCATCCCAAAGGATTAGGCATAGGTAGGGAGAAGGGATTACACATAAGGTCAGAGGTTCTGGAGTCCAAAGCTACCTCCAATGCATCATGAGAAAACAGTCTCCAAGAAATCCTCCGTTTCACCAGAGCAAGTGCTAAGCCTTTTCTTGTTCCCTTAACTTCACCAGCTTGTCTTCTGCCTACAGTTCCCAAAATGCCACAGCACATTTTATAATCAATTCCCCCCTTGCAAAAGCCCAGCTCCAGACTTCATCCCCACAAAATTCTCTGCAGAGCACATGCTAAACCTCTCTGGCTTAGGGGAGAGGTTGCCTGGGGCCTTCTTCCACTTGGAGGGGAAAGTAAGAGTCTAATTTGCTGCAAACTGTCATGAGCAATAAACCGTTCATTAACTTTAATTGTAAACACTTTAAGTCCCAATCATTGTAATGAAAGCATAAATGGAAAAATCAAGAGTTAAGCACCCTTTTACAATTTCATATCTTCTATCTTCACCTGGCCTCTTAAACCAAAGTCATATTAGACAATGCACAGAGTGCCTGCGGCTGATTCCATCTGACAAAACCTTATCCATTTTTCTGTTAACTTCTCTGATCTCCATTCATTTGAAAGGAATCTGCCCACTTAATGGTAGCCCAAATAACTGTTCTAGTACTCCCAATAATGGGATTTATGTTTAACACATGTTTATACTTATTTACTTGCCAATCAGTATCATGTCTTGAGTACCCCTGTCATTTAAGCCCTAGAAACAGTATCATCTGCCCAGAAATTGCTCCGAAATAAAAGTAAATGGATGAGTGAATTCTTAGCCAATAAAAATCATATGAGAAACTCAAGGATTAATTTGTTTAACCTATATCTAAAACTGGATTATATATCACACTGAAGAATTATAGTGCCGTGTATCTCATTTTCCTAAACAATCTCACACCAAACACTACTTATATATTTATTCATTAACTGTGATATTTATAAGCTGCAGTGGATGAAGTTCCTGGTCAAGATAATACGTTTCTACATTAATTTAAAATCTTTTTTGTTGTTGTTGCTACCTATTATGGTTATTGTAGTTCTTTAAGAAGTAAGCTTTGGAGGGGGCAGGGTACGATGGGTAGGGCATTTGCCTTGCATCTGCCAGCCTGGGTTCAATCCATAGCATCCCATATGGTTCCCTATGCACTGCCAACAGTGATCCCTGGGTGCATAGTCAGGAGTAATCCCTGAGCACTGTCAGGTGTGGCCCCAAAACCACACACACACAAAAAGTAAATTTTGTTTGGAGCAAGTCATAGTCTGTGTCCCACAACTATCTAAACCAGTAGCCTAAGATAATCACATTAAAATAACAATAGATATATGGTAGATAAGTAGATAAATACATGGTAGGTAGGTAGATAGATAATAGATTGGCAGATAATAGATTTCCCACTGGTAATACTGATTATATTTCTCTGAATGAGCCTTAGTTTAGATGAAAATTTGCCTCAGAATTTTCAGAACCCCATGTTCATGATGACCACCTGGAAATAAATTATTTCATACACAGGACATCATTTCTCTTTTTTGTATAAGTTACAAATGAGAACTTAATCAAAAATATAGACAAATATTAAATGCTACTTTCCTAGTTGGTATCTAAATTATACTTCCTACAGATTTAGCTGCCAGTTCCAGATTCAAGCTCTGATTCTGCAATTGTTTTAAATCCATTCCACTTAATTTTGAATGCTCCTTTTTCTCATCAGTTAAGTGGCCATAATAATTCCCTGCCTTGTAGAGTTAATAAACGAATGAAGGCATGATGAATGCAAAACTCAAGCACACTGCTACATAGAAAAAGGGCTCCCTGGCCATCTTTCCCCAGCTTTCAAGCCCTATCTATTTTCCATTTTCTATGTAAAGCCACCCCCGATGAACCCAGCCTTCAATAACCTTCTTACCCTTTCCTTCTACTAGACTATAGCACTGATGTTAGCATCTTTATGCTAGGTATTCTATGCATCCTGTTAGCTAGATTTTGTTATTAGATCAAGAAACGAGTGTTATGCTTCGATGTTAGTAAAAAAAGAATAAGTAACTGTGTTTGATTAGCAATTCACCATGCACTCTGACATGGTGCTCTTTCCCGTGGAATCCCACAGTGAACACAGTGAAAACTTGCAGATAAAAATAAACTAGCTACAATCTGGAATCAAATTATATTTTCAAAAGTATTCATCTTATTCCATAGCCTGCAATGGAAAAAATCATGTACACATTGGATAAAAAATACAGGTGTGCCAGTCAGTTCCTGACTCCATCTAGAGGGAGGGAGAAAAACAATTAAAGGGGGTGGTAGAGTCCACTTGGTGGAAGGGTACTGTTGAATTATCATATGATCTGCCCCTGTTACTGTGAGATTCTGGGGAGCTACAGATTGGACTGTTATCTCTCATTTTCTATATGATCAATATTCAGCCCACTTCCTGACCCAGAATTCATTACCAACTACTGAAGTCACTGCTGGCTTTTAAATAAAGATAATATTGTCAGTCCTAGACAGAGATGCCAACTTTACTGGAGATGAAGCAATATCAGAATGCCAAACATGCAGACTTCATCTCATGTGTTAATATTAACCAATTCTGCATTCTAATTTCCTAAAACCCTATGAATCATAAAATTTTAAAATAGTTCACATTTAAGTAATCATCACTATTCATTTAAAAATCATAGTATGTGAATATACATAATGGCTTTTTTTCTTTACCTATAAAAAAATGCCAAAAGAACATATGGGTTTATAGACGCCTTTATTTTGCAAGCCTTTCTGAGGTCCTCAGCACCTCTACTGGAAACCAGTGCTCCCAGGCAAATTACCCTGACCTGAGGTGACTGAAAGGGAATGATTGGAAATACATTTTTAAAGCCACTTATGAGTGTTCATAGCAAAGGCCACTGAAAATGGATTAACCCTGCATTTGAAAGAATTGTTTGTCAGGAATCAAGAATTGGTTTTAAGACTAAAACACAGAGTAAGGGATAAATGGCCAATTCTTTCTTCATGAAGGTATAAAGAGCAACAGAGCTCAGAGATTTGCATGAGGTGAAAATCTTATTTAGCATGCTATGCATGCTAATAAAGGATCTTATATTATTCAGTAAGATCCTCCTGTTTCAACTGGTTCTAAGTGTCCTGGTGTTAAAGTTAAATTGATAGGGATATTAGAAGGCTTCAATAGTAAACAGGATAGACAGTGGGGAAAAAACATTATGTAATACAGTTGGAAGAATTATCCATATCTCTCTCAATTGTGATGATTTCAGAAGCCTCAACTATGTCTTATAACAAGAACTTAGGAGCTTCCAGAAAATGTTGTCTAAAATCTGTAAGCTTCACAGACAGTTTTAGGAAAAATGTCTGCTCTTTTTTTGGTCATTTTCATATAAGGACTTAGAATCACTGTCATCCCATTGCTCATCAATTTGTTTGAGCAGGCACCAGTAATGTCTCTCATTGTGAGACTTGTTGTTATTGTTTTTGGCACATCCAATACGTCACGGGTAGCTTGCCAGGCTCTACCATGCGCGATACTCTCAGTAGCTTGCCAGTCTCTCCGAGAGGGGTGGAGGAATCGAACACAGGTCCGCCGCATGAAAGGCAAACGCCCAACCACTGTGCTATTGCTCCAGTCAAACAGAAAATGAACAGTGAGGCATCTGAGCATTAACAATATACTGTTGGTGATTACTGTTGCCAAAAATATTAGGTCAGATCAGAGAACGAAATGGAAAAGTTTCAAGTAAAAGAAGAATTCATATAATGTACTCCTCTTCCTTCACTTAAAACATGCCATAACTTTATTATTATGCCAATAATAATGTATAATAATTTACACTAAGGGAACACTGGTCAGATAGTGGCTAAGGCCTGAAAGGAGAAAATTATTTGCATTTGCATTTTGTCATTCCAATTTAACATATCTATATAAACATATATATATAAATATATGCACTCTTTTATTCTTACCTTCTGAGAAGTCTAGACTTCACCAAACTGTGAATAAGAAAGGCAGTTCTCAATTCTTTTCCAGAAAAAAAAAATCTTACAGTGGGAAGATTATTTATAATTCCCCCAAATCTTAACTTTCTTTGACAAATACCCTTCATCACAAGCTATTGTTTGCATGGGAAGTACATTGTGTCTCGTGGCAGACAGAGAACAAGGCCTATTCATATATGGGAAACAATGTGTATTCAAATTTTCATTCAATATAATCAAGTGGACTTGTTTCATATTACAGAATGATGATTCTGAACCAACTCTAAGATTTCTAGAACTTCATCTTATGCCGATTTAAGATTTGTGTAATCTCAAGGGAGCTCATTAGATTACCCAGGTTGACCTCTCAACTTTCCCAGTGAGAACTCAAACATAACTAAATATGAGATCTTTAGAGTAGCGATGGTTCTCTGACCCAGATATTAATAGTAATTTAACACTGTGTACTACTAAAGTCTGGCCATTAAACCTCATGTTAGCAAAATAAATAAAAACTACATTAAATGATTTAAAAAGTTGGGAGGTGATGGGATTTATCCACCATTTGTATACTTAGGACACTACTACACCAGGGATTACAATCAAAGAGAGGAAGTAGGGTAAAGAAAGGTAAACACGGGACAATTGCACATAAACTTGCTCTATGCCATGAACAGGAATGTCCTCTAGCTAAATCTTCTTCCCAGATTTAAGTAAGATCCTAGTTGTTTTGTTTTATTTGCTTTTGGACCACATGCAGCTGTTCTCAGCACTCACTTGCTCCTAGCTCTGTGATCAGAGATAATTCCTGGCAGGATCAGGGAACCACATGGGGTTCCAGAATTTGAACCGGGGTAGGCCTTGTGCAAGGCAAGCATTCTACCAGCTATACGACTGCTCCAACCCCAATGTCCCAGTATTGTCTAGGATTAAAGTCTTTGATAGTTCTCTGAGCTTATTTGCCAGTAGCATCTATTGGGCACTAGAATGCAAAACTCGGGATTCATTAGTAGAGGAACCTGCTATCTAACTCAACCTCAGAGAATGGTGTAAGGACACCACGCAGCAAAGGTGGAGCTTATGAAGACCTGGGAATAGAAATTTAAGGGGACGGCTTCCCACATCTTATTGGGTCTTACAGAGACCTTTGTTTTCTTTTGTAGAAAGCATCGGAGATAAAATAAGGGTGTGGATAACACATTCAACATCTACACTTGGCCTCTAAAGGTGATTGCAGGATAATGTGAAATTGAAGGCTGAAAGAGATCAGTGAACTCTGACCAGAAATGGTGGAGGATGCAAGGGCTGCAGGATTATCTTGCTAATGGTAGAAAGAACTAGAAATGTGTATGATTCAGTGTCTCTCCTGGAGATACAAATTGAGTAACTAACAGAGTGATTAGCTGTAGAACCACCTGCCAGAGTGCAGGAGGAAGACAGAGAAAATTACACAGGACGGTGTAGTCCACCGAAGCTCATGAGAATGAGCCTCCCCACCTCGGAACCTGAAGCTACAAGTTTGTAAGAGATTAACCTGGAAATGGAGATGTAATGTGAAGGAAGTTGTTGCTCATGTTCTGTGACCTTCCCTCCCAATACAACCAGCCCAAAGGGATGACACAGAAGAGAAATGATACCCACAATGCATGCTCTTTCTCCCAAATAACAACTTCAACCCTCACACTGGCTGAAACCAAACCAAATCAGAGGGTATGAGAAGCCTGTGGAGGAAGAAGATACAGGCTAACCTCCAGGAGTATTTCTTCAAGAAGGAAGAGAGAAGAGAATGAACCTGCGGGGTTAGAGATTAAAGAAGGAACACATACACATGAACACAGAGACACACACACACACCCCAAAATCCCCCCCAGCTTATAATTATCATTATTATCATCTGGTTATGATAATTATAATTTGAGATTTGTGCTAAAATCATTTGCTTGTATTATCTCATTTAATCAAGTAATTTTTTTTTTTAGTTTAACTGGCTGAGTTACCTCCTTCTCCCTAGCTGACTGATTCCTTTCATGAAGGCATTCAGGGCCATTAAAGCAGGAGGCCACATATTTATCAGACAAAATAACTGCACAACAAATCAGAGGCAAGCATCACATAGCCATAAATGCCTGCAGGAAATTATAGTTTTCTGCAGCCACCATAGGCTGAAGCATTCGTTCCAATGCAGAGAGACAGCTTTAGAAGGTACAGCCTTCAAAGCCTCCAAACAAGAACAGCCACTGAGGAGAATGTATTGGCTCACTTTAACATAAGAAAGCATAATTTTTTGTCTTTTGCATTGATTTATTATGTTTATGTCATTATGAAAAAAAGAGAGTCTCTTGCCCGCACACCTGGCTGTCTTCCCTGGGGCCAGAGCTTCCGGAGACCAAAGACCACCGGAACCTAGCTATAGCCATGCTGGAGGCCCCTCTCCACACGTTCAGACAGGCCTCATGCATGAAGGTACCAGCAGAGGAACCCAAGTGTGTATAATCCCATCAACGGCCAACATCCAGAGAGCGACTTACGAGCAAGCTCTCAGAAGCGATATCTTTAGCCTACTTCTCCTTCTGGGAGAAACTGGCAATCTTCTGAGTTTCCTGCCCACATGGGACAGCCTTGCAAGCTTCCCATGGTGTATTCATATGCTAAATCCAGTAACAAGCTGGATCTCATTCCCCTGACCCTTAAGAGCCCCCAGTGCAACATTGTTAGGAGGGCCGAGTGGAGATAGACTTCTAAGATCTCAGGGAAAGGACGAAATGAGATGTTACTGAGCTCGCCTGAGAAATCGGTGATTAATGGGATTTCGTGATTTCATGATTTCATGGTGTCATTATGAAATTTAAGGGGCAAAGTAAACACATACTCTGTATGTGTAATAAATTCCGTGCACCCACCACCAAAGTTTCAGAGATATCCTATCACCAAGATGATTCCTCTACTGACTCCTTCCCCTCCCTTTCCCTCAGAAGTCACTGTAGTTTTAATCTCGGTGTCAGGTATTTTGTTGTTTTGTGTTTTTTGGGTGAAGGGAGACTCTTTTTTTTTTTCCAAACTTACTCCTCGAGTATTGCTTATATAAGAAAAACCATTCCATAATGTTCCTTTATTCACTATGTATTTCTCTTAGCATAGTCATCCTAAGTTTCCTCATGTTGTCCAAAATAGCACAATTTCATCTTTTTTAATGACACAGTATATATAGCACTTCTTTAGTCCACCAGCTGTCAATGGACATTTAGACTGATTCCATATTTGTCTGTTGTATATAATGCTGCCATGAATGTAAAGCTACAAATATTCTAAAGCAGTGGTTTTCTTTTATGTTTCATTTTTAATTATTTATTCACTTTTACATTAACATTTTGCAACATGATGACATTATGAATTACATAGTGATTCTAGTTGCATCAGACATACAGAGTTTCAAACACCAACCCCACCCCCAGGGTGAACTTCCCTTCACCAGGGTCCTCACGTTCCCTCTCCTCTGCTTCCCAGTCTTGACAGGTACATTTTTAAGTTTTTGTTGTGGTAGTCTAGATCTCATGCTTATAGTATTATTGGCTCTATACTTTAGATATATACATATACTACACCTATATATCATCAACCAGCCTGAGAACTCTGAATTCTACCGCTGTTCCCTCCCCCTTCATCTCTTCTTACTCCCCACCTCAGTTTCTTTCCTTCTCTGCACTTCTCAGTTCTATAATCTAGGGTCCAGTGTAGACTGGGTATCTCCCCTTGATATTCTGAATTTTCTCCTGTTGGTATTCTTCTTATGACTCACTTCATTTAACATGATATCTCCCAGTTCCATTCAAGTTGCAGTGAATTGAATGGTTTCATCATTCCTTGCAGCTATGTTGTATTTCACTGTGTATGCGTTTGTATACTTTCATTATCCATTCGATTGTTGTTAGACACTGAGGCTGATTCTATATCTTAATTATTGTGCTAAGAATATAGAAATATATTTATAAACTATATAGAGATAATGTGCAGAAATTCTTTTAAAAAAATCTTTTGTGTCCTTAGGTTTGTACCAAGTGGGATTGCTAGGTTATATGGAATCTCTGTTCTTACTTTACTGAGATACTTTCATTTTGTTTTCCATCAGGCAACAATAGTGATGAAAATTCCTATTTAACCATAATTGGAGATGGTAGTAGATGAAAGTTCCTTTTTAACCATAACCCTACCAACACAGATTGCTCCCAGTTTTTTCTGATATGTGTAATTCTCACCGGTGTGAGGTGATATCGCATTATTGTACAGACTTTGATTTAACTGATAATTACATGAGAATAAACATTTTTTTCATGTGTCTACTGGCCATGTATCTGTCTTCTTCAGAGAAGTGTCTATACATTTCCTCTACTCATTTGTTGTAGGGTTTGTGGACCTTTGAGTGTTTTGCTGAACTTTGGGTGTGAAGCAGTGGTTGTTCAATCACCAACCTGCCAACTCATACTTCTCTACTTGTGTAAAAAGATTAAAAGTCACTGCTATGAAGTATAATCTGGGCTCCCAATTCCCAGAGAACACTGATAGCATGGTGGATGACGTGCATATCTTGGATTCATGGTAGAACACAACAGTTATGCGTAGGTTCACCAGGTATACAACATTCTGGAGAAGTTAATCACAGAGATAACTGAAGATTCCTATCATAGATCCTGATCATTTATAGTGAAGCATGGTATAAACCTCCTAATCCATCTTATTCCCTGCTAGTAATACAATAACTCAAGGGAAGCAATAATGATCACTAATGCTGACATCTGGAGCTTGATTAGAAATTCTTCCTGATTGGACTTTTTATACAATTTGAAAAGGAAGAATTGGGCTGGAGCAATAGCACAGCGGGTAGGGCACTTGCCTTGCACGTGGCCAGCCTGGGTTCTATTCCCAGCATCCCATATGATCCCCCGAGCACTGCCAGGAGTAATTCCTGAGTGCATGAGTCAGGAATAACCCCTGTGCATTGCCGAGTGTGACACAAAAAGAAAAAAACAAAAAAAGAAAGAAAAGTAAGAATCTTTAACTGATTTAAGTGAGACCATTCAGGAAGTGAATTAAGTGGATTATATGTATTAATAACACTCTGTTTATTACCTTATTTTGTGATGTATTTGGGGGCAACTATACCAGCCCATTAATACTACTAATTGTCATGATGAGATTAAATTTTATTCTGTATGTAGTATAACCTGTGAAAATGACTAGGATACAACCTTCATCCTCTCAAACAATCCTGAGACATAGTTTGGTCTAGATTAACCATTTTGTCCATGCACTCATTAAGTTAAAGAATATTATAGATGTCTTTTCAAGTGAGAAGAATCATAATATTTCCCCAAAGTAAATATTCAGTTCTGAAATTAGCCTTACTTGACAAATTAGATGGATTCTTTTCATTACTTTATACTTTCCATTTCCATTAAAACTTTTAATCTCCAGAGATATCAAGCTTTCACTATATTGGCCCCCAAATATTTAACATTTTAATCTTGTTTTAATTAACTTTTCCTCCAATGGGATGAAATTGACAGAATCAAAGTTTGCATTCCAGAAGTGGAAAATTTGGCAGCTCAAAACAACTGTGGGCCAAGTGAAACCTTCAAGAAAATATAACCAGAGTTGAGAAGTATGTAAACTGTCACTATCTTACCCAGATGAATTCCCAAATTCTTGTCCTTTATCATCATTTATTAGGATCCCCAGAATTTGAGAGTAGGAAATTCTCATTGAACATGGAAAGGTACTAGATGCTATTTATAACTCTTAAGCTAAAAAGGCTAAACTATTCTAAAAATATCATTATTAAAAGAATTAATACTGTATCCTACTTCTAGCTTATAAGATGCCATATGCTTTTTTTCTATATCACCCATTTTTACTCAATAACCCTTGCTGTTTTGGAGGGATTTATTTATTTATTTTGTGGCAATTTTTTTTTGGCAGGGGTGGGGTTCACACCTGTCAATGCTCAGGGATTACTCCTGGCTCACGCACTCAGGAATTACTCCTGGGGATGCTTGGAGAACCATATGGGATGCTGGGAATCAAACGCAGGTTGGCTGCATGCAAGGCAAATGCCCTACTGACTGTGTTATTGCTCCAGCCCACTGTTGTTTGCAATTCTTAAGACAGGTATTAAGACATGATGAGATCTCTAAGCTCCACTGCAGTGGGACTGGGCATCCTCCACCCAGCTCCCAAGTTTTCCAGTAGCTTGGCAGTCACACCCACAAACTGGCCCTGGCAGTATGTAATCTCATCAATGGCCAAGATTCAGAAACTGAAATAAAGCTTCCAGAAAAGAGCAACATAGGGCTTACCCATAGGACTTATCTACTGCTCTACAATCATATTCTAAATTTCAGAATTCCTGTAGTGCAAGGCAGCATTTATAGCTGAACAACCTCTCATACTCTACCCCACTGATGCACCAAAAGTAGCATACACTTGTTTGGGTTTACATACATGTTTGTAATATCTTATACAAGGGCTTAATGGCCCCAGGATTAAATACAATAATATTGACACACTTTCCTCTTATGGTGGTGGGATTGGTGTTTGAATATTAAATGTAATGAATTACTGTGAACAACTTTATACAAATAAAAAAGACAGTTACTAAGAGTTTATAAAGAGTTAAGACTGTTAGTGACCAGAATACAAAGAATCTACAGAATGGGAAAGGATATTTACCCAGTACCCATCAGATAAGGGGTTGATTACAAGGGTATATAAAGCACTGGTCGAACTCTACAAGAAGAAAACATCCAACCCCATCAGAAAATGGGGCGAAGAAATGAACAGAAACTTTCCCAAGGAAGAGATACTAAGGGCCAAAAGGCACATGAAAAAGTGCTCTACATCACTAATCATCAGGGAGATGCAGATAAAAACAACCATGAGATACCACCTCACACCACAGAGACTGGCACACATCCAAAAGAACAAAAGCAACCACTGTTGGAGAGGATGTGGGGAGAAAGGGACCCTTCTACACTGCTGGTGGGAATGCCGACTAGTTCAGCCCTTTTGGAAAACAATATGGATGATTCTCAAAAACTTAGAAATTGAGCTCCCATTTGACCCAGCAAATACCACTGCTGGGAATATATCCCAGAAAAGCAAAAAAGTATAGTCGAAATGATATCTGCACTTATATGTTCATCGCAGCACTATTTACAATAGCCAGAATCTGGAAAAAACCCGAGTGCCCTAGAACAGATGACTGGTTGAAGAAACTTTGGTACATCTATACAATGGAATACTATGCAGCTGTTAGAAAAAAAGAGGTCATGAACTTTGCATAGAAGAGGATCAGCATGGAAAGTATCATGTTAAGTGAAATGATTCAGAAAGAGAGAGACAGACATAGAATGATTGCACTCATCTGTGGAATATAGAATAACAGAGTAGGAGACTAACACCCAAGAATAGTAGAAATAAGCACCAGGAGGTTGACTCCATGGCTTGGAATCTGGCCTCACATGCTGGGGAGAGGGCAACTCAGATAGAGAAGGGAACACCAAGTAAAATGTGGTTGGAGGCCAAGTGAGGGAAGGGTGATGTATGCTGAATGTAGACTAGAAACTGAACACAATGGCCACTCAACACCTTTATTGCAAACCACAACATCTAATTATAGAGAGAGAACAAAAGGGAATACCCTGTCACAGATGCAGTGTATGTGTGTGTGGGGGGGATGGGGTTGGAGGGGTGGGAGGGATGCTGGGTTTATTTGTGGTGGAGAATGGGCACTGGTAAAGGGATGGGTTCTCGAACTTTGTATAAGGGAAACATGAGCACAAAAATGTATAAATATGTAACTGTACCCTCACGGTGATTCACTAATTTAAAAATAAATAATTTTTTTAAAAAATTAAAAATTAAAAAATGATATTCAAGAAAATACTATTAATCTGATTCTCACAATGTACAAAAGTAATTAAAAGCCTCGACTATATAAAATTTATTTTATTTTCTATGGCTGATTCACTATTTTAGTATATGTATCAATGTAATCTACCATATGAAAAAGTAATAAAAAGATTGTATGACTATAAAAAAAGAGAGTTAAGACTGTTAATACTTGTGTGTTCTAAGTTAATTCCTTGCTTTTATCAACTTTCTCTCTGTGATTTTAATAAAATCTTTAAATCAATGACTCTGAAATTTGTTTCTTTATCCTCAGCCTTACTCCTAAACTTCAGGCTCATACATCAAACTATGTCCTCAATAATTACATACATCTCAGATTCAAATAGCTAATGCACTGTAGCGCTGTCATCCCGTTATTCATTGATTTGCTTGAGCGGGCACCAGTAATGTCTCCATTGTGAGAC